>NC_026004.2:84554588-84637296 GCF_000442705.2 Elaeis guineensis | reverse complement strand
GCAGACATTCCAGCATGCGGTTGCACCTTCTTATTCTTCTTCTTCTTGTTCTTCTTCCCTTTCTTAAAGGGTCGATGACCAGAAGAAGACCCTCCCACAATATTTACTGACTCTTTATGGAGCTGGTGGTCTTTCTTAAAGTTCTGCAGCAATCCCAACAAGCCGTGGTAGTTCACTGCAGGCTTTGTCATTCGAAAATGAGTAAGGAAGGGAAGGTAGGACTTGGGTAGAGAATTAAGGATCGCATCCTTACCGAACTGCTCGTGCAGGGAAAGCCCAGTTTACTTAGGCACTCAATCATTTTGATCATGTATAGTACATGATCAGTGACTGAGGCTCCATCCCTCATTCGAGCATTGAAAATAGCATAACTAGTTTTGTACCTTTTCAACATCATCAGGCGTGCCAAAGGAGTCGTTCAACATTTGAAGCATCTCCTGTGGTTGGGCATTCTCGAACCTGCGGCTGAACTTATCATTCAGCATAATGCACCGAACGGTGGTGCGATCGTTGAGCCACTTCTGATAAGTATCTCGGACCGTCCCTCTAACGTTCGGGACTGACTCCTCAGGTGCCAGATCCATTACTACATAAAGGATCCACTCATGCTCAAGGACGATTTTTAATTTTCGATACCAGCTATCGAAATTAGGTCCCATGAGCTTGTCATTATCTAATAATGATCGGAGGGACAGGGTAGTGGCCATAGCTGCATAAAGAAAAATCAGACCTCTATTAGTACATAAATTATAAATACTAAAGACTTGGACTTTAGTCTAAAGTTTCTCCCAGTATTTTTACGAACTGGTAGCCTCAACCTCCAATTCGAGAAATTACTTTAATTTCTTAGTGGGTACTAGAATCCACACAGACTACACACGAGCCCAACTTTGGTTGGTCAACCCATGTGCATCTATGGGTAGGTTCATAACCAGTTATTTCTCTAAACAACTTCTAGTAATTGATTTTGCCTCAGAATCTAATCAGTAGGCTTTGACCTCCACTGAAAAGATCTGGTTAGATCCAACCATTAACATGATTTGATTTAGTGAATCGGACCAATAAATGATCAGGCCCGACTTTGGCCGGCCAACCTGATCACCATCAGAAAGACTCAAACCAAATTATCATATTATGAATGATAATTCCATTAGTCAATAAGCACCAGGCCTTTGGGCCTTCAATGATTATTAAACTAATGGACTCATTATCACTCACTTAATAGGAGGCTATGACTTAGTTATCAATATAACTTAATCATTTTTAGGGATCTAATAATTTTTGAGGATTTTATTAAAAGATAGATGAGAAAAAAATATCCAGCCAATTTCAATCCTCCCACTAACTTCACCAAGTCAGATTAAAAAAAGAATTTAATTAAAGCTAGCATTAGGAGCACCTAAATCAGTTAAACTGATTTACCTAATGACGTGGGTGAGCCCTAATCACCAAGTAATCTAATCAAAACCTAATTCACCAGGTTGGCCAGGTAAGTGAGATCAGTGGTGGGGATATGTCATTAACTCGTCAGAGATCGAATCACTGCGAGTAGCTCCCGCTTAAAAATCATTGGTCAAACTATCAAACTTACCTTAGACACCAACTGGTTCATTAGTTCAATTTGATCAACTTAGTAAATTGGGTTCCACCGCGTAGCCATGAATTAAGTCCATCTTGGTCTAGTTAAAGACATGGACCCATTCAACTACAACTATTGGAGTTGAGTCTAGAGTATCCTTGACCTAATCTAATTCAACTTTTGATTAGATTTAACCAATTACTCTAATTTAGTCCATTTCTTTAAGCTAACCTTAGGTCTAACTCAATTATGGACCTAATCCATCTAACCCATTGACCCACAAGTTTATGCAATTGTCTTAGATCTTAATTCACAATTCTAGACCTACTAGACAACACTTAATTCTTTTAATTAAGTATTTGGGCTGATGGGTCAGGGTTTGGCATTTCAAAAATAATTTTTAAATTTGAAAGGTTTTATTTTTTGTTCACCAAATATGTTGACTCATTTCACAAATAGATCAGCACATTTCATAAATAGCAATCCTATTGCTAATTATATAACAGAAAATAACTCAATCAAAATAAATCATGAATATTCCTTTAGATCTAATCTAACACATTCATGGTAAATTTCACAATTAAACCTTTACATCTTAATTTTTTTCACTGCTTCATCTGCATGGGATATAATTGCTGCGGCACCCCTACCGCCATAGGAGACCCCATCGATTGGGAGGAGAGGGCCTTTAAACCCTATTTTTCTCCTATGATCGGACGGCCATGGCAACCAACCCAATTCGATTACTTGCTACTTGGATCAAGTATATCTAAATATACCAATTTCAAAATTTAAATTTCAAATTTTAAATTTTGAATTTCAAATTTCAAATAAATTTCAAATTTCAAATTTCAAAATTTTGAATTTCAAATTTTGAATTTTAAATTTTAAATTTTGAATTTTAAATTTGAAATTTCTACCAAATTTCAAATTTCAAATTTCAAATTTTCAATTTCAAAATTTTGAATTTTGAGTTTTGAATTTCAAATTTCAAAATTCAAAATTCAAATTTTGAATTTCAAATTTTTGAATTTTGAATTTTGACCAACTTTCAAAATTCAAATTTTAAATTTTGAATTTCAAATTTTAAATTTAAACTTTTAGATTATAACTTAATCTATGCATGCAAATATATATCATATCTAAGAACCCACTCTGATACCATTTTTGAGGAAATTCAGTACAGGGATAAAATGATAATTTTAAAACTTTTTTAAAATTATGATTTTACAGTGAAAAAATATTAATTAACCTAATTAATTAACATAAATTTATCCTACACTAGAATCTAAATATGATATATAGCATGCATGCATTTAAATTTGAAATTCAAATTCGAACAGTAAACACTTTACTGTAATGAGTTCAGAACACAACACCTTTGTGCGGGTAGTAGATCACCACAATCTGATCATCGTTGGGAGAGTCTGATCATCACGACATAGCCACACAGTGTGTCTGGCCTCTGTGGATCGTTCACATGAAGCTCTCGATCTGATCGACTCCTCACGAGTGCTAGCTCGTTGTAGAGCTCTTTTGACGGTCGATGCTGATCGAACTCCTTCGATCGATGTCTGTCGATTCTTTGGATACTCTGGATCATCAACAAACATGTTTGAGAGGATGTTGAAGATCTTTCTAAGATTTTATGGGCTCACAACATTTGTAGCTCACTTTCTCACTTCTCGAACCCCAAGCTAAAACTCTAGGGAACTCACCGGAAACCTTGCACCCACTTTTCTTTCTTTTCTTCTCTTGGAAGGATATGGACTTCTTTCTCACGCACAAGACTTCTCACACCCTAAAATTTTTCTCCAAAAATCTTCTTCTTGCACGCCCCACTCTTCTCCTCCTTTTATAACAACATCAAACATCTTATCCAAAAGAAAAGATAAAGATGAGTAATTGCACATTTGAATTCAAATCAAATTTTGAATTCAAATGGACACCAACTCATCCCTTATCCACTAAAGGTGTGAGACGTGGCTTAAATTATGCATGGAGTAATTTCATGAGAAACCTTTTCTCATGTAATAAATGGGGCGTAAAAAAAAGGGATAAGGTGCAAAGATTGATTGCCCATTCAAATTCAAACTTTATTTTGAATTTGAATGGCCAACCAATCATCCTTATCCATTCAAATGGCACGTTAAAGTGGGGCGTGAAAAGGGCTTGGTGTGAGGAAAAAATTTATGAGAAGTTCCTTCTCATGAATTCAAATGGGTGTAATGGAAGTGAGGTGGTGCATGGAGATTGGGTCAAGGTGGTTTAATTATTTAAACCAACCTAATTGAACCAAATAAGTTAGGTCCAATTAAACTAATTTAAACCTAACTAAATTAGGCTTAATTAGGCTCAATAAAATCTTAATCAAATCAAAAATTGATTAAGCCCAACCCCTGATCAAATCAGGGACCAAACCATCTCGACGATTAGGTCAACTCTTAACCTAATCGGGTCAAACCTAACTGAATCCAATTCAATTGGACTTGATCCAAAAATAATTATTCAATCAAATTGAGTTAATTAGTGATCAAATCACAAATTAAACCTCTCATAAATACTGAGTCCAAATCCGATGGGCAATCAGGCATCAGAATTCATCGATATGTAACCCTGATCGAAAAGTCCCAACCAGTGGGACTCTTGACCCCGGTACCCATAATGTGTGGAACTCGTGATCAGAAAATCCTGATTCTCGATCACTGAGTTCTAAATATGTAGGATTCTATATCAGCCATCAGATCAGATAGGAACCTCTAATGTGTGTGACCTCGCAGGTTCGAATCTAAGCCGGTAGCACAGAAACTAATTCCTGTACTAATCGAAGTGACCATCTAGCAATGGTACCCGACATCCGGATAGGTCGAAGAGTCGCAATCGCAACACTCAGAACCTACATGAATATGGTTACTGTATAATTCATCCTTTTGACCCCTGTGTTTAGGATGACTCAGGGTTAAACTGTCAACCCTGATCAGATCATCCGAATCGTGCTAAACTCAAACAGTCCTGTGACTCCTCACAAGGACTACCCTGGCCAAGATTTTGCTAAATTGAAACACGACTGTACACAGCTCCTAAACTGGAGTGGTCAATCTCATCTTGACACACGCACTGACAAGTCAAGTACTTGACTATACCCAGCAGCCTTCCGTCACTGAATTAAAAATTTAGGTAGTCAAGTGCCTAAGTGCAGTGAGTTGCTTGCAAGTCACCGTGGCGGTCTCAGGTCGGAGGGATATTTATACCCATATTCCATCGGAGCAAATCTTGACAGCAGAAATAGCTCCGGAGTCGGTCACGTTCAGTGCAAATGTACCCTTACATCTTACCTGTATGCCATACCAGTGTCTCCACACTCATTGGTTAAGAGGACAACCAACCTATATGGCACACAATGACCTATGCTTGATAAACATTATCGTCCTTGGTAACAACGTATCATTTGATCGCGAACAGATTTAAGGACTAAATGATAAATCCTCCTTTGTCGAGTCTAAATAGTCCTAAGGACTTCACCACAACATAGGAGTTCATTAGAAGATGAAATATTTTGTGATAAAAAATATCAAAATAATTTTTATTAATTCATAATTCATGTACAAATACAAATATGAGCACAAATGTCAACAAGCTGACGATTGACTTTGGGACACTATTCCCAATAAATATACCCTTATATCTCACTTGTATGCCATACCAGTATCTCCACACTCTTTGATTAAGAGGACAACCAATCCATATGACCTACAGTGACCTATACTCGATAGAAGCTGTCATCCTTATTAACAGCCTATCATTTGGTCATGAACAGTTTTAAGGACTAATCGATAAATCCTCTCTTTATCGAACCTAAATAGTCTTAAGGACTTCATCACAACAACAAAGTTCATTAGAAGATGAAAACTTATGATGAAAATATCAAAAATATATTTTATTTATTAATAAATTAATTACAATACAAGGTTGCTCAACCGTCAACAGGTTGACGATTGGTTTTTGGGACATATTTTTCAACAACTCTCACTTGTCTTAAAGCCACTCGACACAGTATCTAATACTCATCTTCGACTTGTGGTTGTCGAACTTCTTTATTATCAGAGCTTTAGTGAAGGAGTCGGTCAGGTTCTCCTTTCCATCAATCTTCTGAAGGTCGACGTCACCTCGATCCATGATTTCTCGAATCAGATGGAAGCGACACAAAATGTGCTTCGTCCGCTGGTGTGCTTTGGGTTCCTTCGCCTGAGCTATGGCACCAGTGCTGTCGCAGTAGTGCAGGATCGGACCATCGAGAGAGGGTGCTACTTCGAGCTCGATGATGAATTTCCTCAGCCATAGCTTCCTTCGCGGCATCCAATGCTGCGATGTACTCCACCTCATAAACAGAGTCTGCCACAGTATGCTGTTTGGAACTCTTCCAGCAGATGGCTCCACCATTCAGAGTAAAGATATAACCCGATATGCTTCTGCTGTCATCATGGTCAGATTGAAAGCTGGAGTCTGTAAACCCCACAACTTTTAGATCTGACTCATCATAAACCAACCATTGGTTCTTAGTATTTCTCAAATACTTAAGGATAGATTTAACCACTTTTCAATGGTTTTCTTCAGGATCAGATTGGTATCTACTCACTACTCCTAGTGAGTATGCCACATCTGGCCTTGTACATATCATGGCGTACATGATTGATCCCACGATCGAAGCATATGGGACTCTACTCATACGCTCTCTCTCTTCAGGAGTTGTCGGACAATCCTTCTTAGAGAGAGAAATTTCATGGCCTATCTGTAGATAGCCCTTCTTGAAATTCTCCATGCTGAACCTCTTCAGCACAGTGTCTATGTACATGGACTGGGATAACCCAAGCATTCTTTTAGATCTATCCCTATAGATCTTCATCCCTAGGATGTAGGATGCTTCACCCAAGTCCTTCATGGAGAACTACGATGACAACCAAACTTTTATTCTCTGTAGTACGGAGATGTCATTTCCGATTAAGAGAATGTCATCCACGTGCAAGATAAGGAATACCACAACTGGATCATTTGCCCATTTATAGATGCAGGGCTCTTCTCCATTCTTAACAAAGCCATACATTTTGATCATCTTATCAAAATGCACGTTCCAACTCCGAGAAGCTTGCTTCAATTCATAAATGAATCTCTGAAGCTTGCACACCTCGGACTCATCTGTGGATGTAAATTCCTCAGGTTGTATCATATACATCTCTTCGATCAGCTCTCCATTCAGGAAAGCTATCTTTACATCCATCTGTCAGATCTCATAATCTAGATGGGCAGCTATTGCAAGCATTATCCGAATAGATTTGAGCATTGCCACAGGGGAGAACGTCTCGTTATAGTCAATACCATAAAGTTGACAATATCTCTTGGCAACCAGATGGACTTTATAGGTCTCCACCTTTCCGTCTGTGCCCCTCTTCCTTTTGAAGACCCATTTACACCCAATGTGTTTAACCCCTTCAGGTGGGTCAACCAATGTCCATACATTGTTGACCTTCATGGACTTCATTTTGGATTTTTTGGCTTCAAGCCATTTTTTGAAATCAGGTCTCTGTATTGCATTCATATAGGTGATCAGATCTTCATCATTCTCATCGAGTTCGATGGGATCACCATTCCGGACCAAAAAATCGAAGTATCTGTCTGACCGACGCGGTACTTTATCGGATCGCCTTAATGGTACATTGGGCTCCAGATCTAATCTAATCAAATCCGACTCAGGTTTAGCTATTAGTGTCGGTCCTTCTACCTGTTGAACTTCATCAAGTTCAATCTTAGAGGCAACGGTTCCTTCATTAAGAAATTTTTTTTCTAAAAAGGTTGCCTTAAAGTTGACGAACATCTTTTGTTCATTAGCATAGTAGAAAAAATATCTTTTGGTCTCTTTGGGGTACCCTATGAATGTGTATTTATCAGACCTAGGTCCAAGTTTATCTGTAACTAACCGTTTGACATAGGTCGGGCACCCCTAGACCCTAAGGTGTGAAAGTGCTGGCTTATGCCCTATCCATATCTCATATGGAGTCTTAATTATAGGCTTACTTGGAACCCTATTTAACAGATAACAGGCCGATTCGAGTGCATATCCCTAGAAGGATATCGACAAGCTGGCAAAACCCATCATAGATCGGACCATGTCTAACAGAGTCCAATTTCTCCTTTCAGACACATCATTATGTTGTGGTGTTCCTAAAGGAGTCCATTGGAAGAGAATCTCATTCTCTCCTAGATATGTGAGAAACTCACCAGAAAAGTATTTTCCTCTTCGATCAGACCGAAGAGTTTTAATACTCTTTTCAGTTTATTTTTCTACTTCACTTCGGAATCGTTTGAACATTTCAAATGAATCTGACTTATGTTTCATCAGATAAACATATGCATATCTGGATAGATCATCCGTGAAAGTGATGAAGTAAAAATATCCACCTCTAGCACTTATGCTCATGGGCCCGCATACATCAGTATGTATCAGGCCCAAGAGCTCAGTAGCTCTCTCACCTTTTTCAGTAAAAGGTGACTTGATCATTTTATCAAGAAGACAGGACTCACAGATTGGAAGTGATTCACAATCACTGACTTCGAAGATTTTCTCTTGAGTCAACCTGTTTATCCTGTTCTTGTTTATATGACCTAGCCTACAGTGCCATAAGTAGATATCTGATACACTATCTAATCTAGGGTGCTTGCTAGTAGAATAGACTATGTTAACAAGTTGTGATAATATATACACACCATTGTTCAAATGTCCACAAAAAATAGTAATACCATTCATAATGATATTACAAACTTATTTCTTTATTGAAATTTTATAATCATTTTTGGCCAGAAGACCTACAGAAATAACATTTAAAAAGAAACTAAGACAGAAATGACAATCATTAAGAACAATGGTATGGGACTCAAATACAAGTTTTAAGATTCCTAATGCTAGAACTGGAACTAATATTCCATCTCCAATGTTCAAGAACCTCTCGTCTTACTCGAATCTCCTACTGACCTGCAACCCCTGCAATGAATTGCAAATATGGTAAGGGCTACTGGTATCCAATACCCAGTCAGTTATATCACAAATAGAGAAATTGTAAGGAGTTATCATATAAATACCTTGTCCAGCAACAGCTTGCTTCTTTCTCTATATGTTCGGGTCCAGGGAGGCAATGTACTGAGGACAGTTTCTCTTCCAGTGTCCCCGCTTCTTGCAAAAGAAGCATTCAGCTTTACTCTTATCGGGCTTGATCTTTTTGGTCTGGCTCTGCACTGATGTCCCAGCCTAAACTTGCACCTTTTTCACTTTCTTCTTCTTGTTCTTCTTCCCTTTCTCAATGGGTTGAGAACCAGAAGACGAACTTCCCACTAAGTTCACTGACTCCTTGTGGAGTTGGTGATCCTTCTCAAAGTTCTGAAGCAACCTCAGTAACCCATGGTAGTTTACTTTAGCCTTTGTTATTCTATAATGAGTGAGGAATGGGAGATAAGACTTGGGCAGCGAGTTTAGTATTGCATCTTTTCCAAGTTGCTCATGCAAGGGAAAGCTGAGCTTGCTCAAATGCTCCATCAGCTCGATCATATACAATACATGATCAATGACAGAGGAACCATCCCATATTTTGGTGTTGAAGATGGTGCAACTAGTCTTGTGCCTCTCCACGTCATCGGGTGTGCCAAAGGCATCCTCCAACACTTGAAGCATGTCCTTTGGCTGAGCCATCTCAAATCTGCGACTGAACTCATTGCTCATGGCAGTCAGCATGATGCAGCGCATCGTGATTCGATCACTGAGCCACTTCTGATAAGTATCTCTGACTGTTCCACGTGCATTGGCAGCTGGCTCCTCAGGTGCAGTATCTATTATCACATATAGGATCCATTCATGCTCCAGGACTATCTTCAACTTTCGATGCCAGCTACCAAAGTTGGGTCCCACCAACTTATCATTGTCAATAATGATCGGAGTGATAGAAAAGTGGCCATATCTGCACAAAGAAAAATCATAACCTAATTAGTAATTGATTCATTAAACTTAAAAATTTGGACTTTAATCAACTCTCACTATTTTATTCGAATTGGTAGCCTCTACCTCCAATTCGAAGAATTACCCTAATTCTTTAGTGGGTACTAAAATCCACTTAGATTGCACACAAGTCCAACTTTGGTTGGCCAACCCATGTATATTTAAGGGTAGGTTCATAATCAATTATTTCTCTAAATAAATTTTAGTAATTTGAATTTTACCTCAGTCCCTAATCAGTAGGCTTTGGCCTCCACTGAAAAGGTCTAGTTAGGTCCAACCATTAACATGATCATACTTTGCCCATCTAGCCAATGAATGATTAGGCCCAACTTTGGTTGGCTAATCTAACTACCTTTTAGAAAGATACAGTCAAAAAATTATATTATGAATGATAATTCCATCAGCCAATAAGCACCAGGCCTTTGGGCCTCCAATGATTATCCAACTGATGGACCCATTATCATCTACTTAATGGGAGGCTATGATCTAGTTATCACCATAACTATTTCATTTTAAAGATCTAATAATTTTAGAGGATTTAATTGATTTAGAGGAGGTCAGATGAACCGGCTTATCATGATTCTCCCACTGGCTTCACCAAGTCAGCTTAAGGGAGACCATCAAAAGGGCTGGTCTAGGAGCACCTAAATCAGTCACACTGATTTACCTAACTGACATGGGTCAGCTTGAATAGTCAAGTGATCCGATCAAAATATAATTTTATCAAGAGGTCAGGTAAGTTCGATCGATGGGAGGGTCTGCCAAAGCTTGCCTTAGACACCATCAGAAATGGCCAGATAAGCGGGCTCCCAATTAAAAATCACCAGTTTGGTTTACCTTAGACACCAACTGGTTTAATTAGTTTCGATTAGATCAACCTAACAGTTCGTGCTAGACCACTTAGCCAAGAATCAAGTCTATTTGGTTCTCGTTAAAGATATGGACTTGACCAACTACAACTATTGTAATTGATCTAGAGAATCTTTGACCTAATCTAAGACAACAATTGATTAAATTTAGTCAATTCTTTAATTAAGTCCATCTTTAATCTAACATTAGGTCTAACCCAATTAATGGACCTAATTCCCACTAACCCATTAACCCAATGTGTTATGGTTTGTGTCTTAGGTTCTTCAATTCACAATCTTAGAACCTAATCAAACAACTTCTTAATTCTCAATTAAGTTTTGGGCTGAGGGTTGGGGTTCGACTTTTCAAAAATAATTTTCATATTTGTAAAATATTTTTACAACATGGTTCTACCAACCAAGTTACATGTTTGATTCATAATCAAAATATAAGTGAAATAAGCACGAAACTACTTTAGATCTAATCTAAACAGGTTCATGTAATTGAAATAATTTCAACTTTAAACTGTGTAAATTTCTCAGACAAATATATGATGATTCTTTGCACAAAAATTATTAAACAAAGAGATTTTATTTTAGATTTAAATATTTTTTAAATTTAATAAATTATAAATTTAATCTAGATCACATCTAACAAATTTATGATTAAAGATAGATCTGCACGAACTAGGACAACCTTTGCACTGTAAGGGGTAAAGCTTACAGCAGGACAACCTACAGTTCATGATTGATCTAAAAATTTTAATTTTAGATTTAATAATTAGATTATAAGTTAGATCTAATCTAAAAAATAATCTAAGCATGTATTAATAATCATGTAATAAACAACCTTGGCTCTGGTACCAATTAAAGGAACAAGATCTAGGATTTCGGGGTCAGATCTTGAAACTTTTTCAAGATCTAGCAGTGGAAGACTAAAATAAATCAAAATTTATCTTATAAAATTAAAAAATCTCTAGATCTAAGATTCTATTACATGATTATTATATGGCATTAAATCAAAAATTAAAATATAAAGAGCAAGAACTACATGTTGATCATATCAATATATTTCTATACTACATCTAATATATGTAAAATATAATAGATCAGATCTATTACCTTGCAAGTTAGATGTTTTAATTTTGCTGCTGGACTTGAGGATGATATTACGAGCCGCACACATATCCAACCTCTAGAAGTCATCCACACGAGCCCACGAATCATGATCAGAAGTCCTGATCCAAAAAATCAGCACAGTATGCTAGTACTGTGCTGATTTTTCTTTGATGGTCGATCAGATGCCTCCTTCTTCTTGATTTACACTCTTTTAAAAATGAGAAGTAGGAGAATGAGTTTTAGATGTGAGACACTCTCAGAGAACTCACAGATGGAGGAAGAGAAGAGGTGAACTCAGGAATCCTAGAAGAAGACCCTCTTCTTCTTCTCTTTGCTCTAACCCAAACACTTAGTTTTGTGTCTATTATATCTTCATGCCTCAACACTCTTTTCTCTCTGATTTTTACATGCCCCAAAGGTCTCTCAATTCTCTATAATTTAAAAAAAAATTAAGAAGAAATTTATCTTAAATCAAGAGATATAAAGAATCCTTATCTAGGTCAAAAACCTAGTCAAGAAAAATCCAAACAGGGCAAGACAAGGGGTGCCCAACTCTTGGGTGCCCCCTCCTTTTTCTACCATGGACCATCAGCAAAGGATTCACAATATGTTTCATAAAAGTCACAAAAATCTCAAAAAAAATCTGAATAAAATCAGTGTCATAAAGAAAGAGTTTTGATTTCCTAAAATTCTATCTCATAGAATTTGAAATCCAAACTAATTCCTACTTTGACTTGGTCCACAACCACATTCCATGTAAGAGAGAAAGATTGGAAAGTTTTGAGCATACGTGAAGTCCTGGGAGAGAAGATTTTATCACATAAAATAAGAGAGAGTGGGCGTGGGGGGCTAAGGTGGCGCAAGGTGGAATCCTAGTCTTACTAGGATTCAATCTATGACTTGTTCAAATTTGATTTCTCAAACCAAATCAAAATAAAATCAAATCAATCTAATTAAAATAAATTTTAACCTAATTAAGAATCTAATTTAATTAGATTAAATTATATTAAAATCTAATTTAATTTTTTAATCAAATTAAAAATTAGATTGATCCAAGTCTTAATTGAACTAGGACTAGTTTTTTCTTGCACCTGGCTTATCTAATAAACTAATTGAATTTGATCCAATCAAGTTCAAACTAAATCTAATTAAATTATATTTAATTAGACTTAATCTCAGCCCATTGACTTAATCAAATTAAGCTAATTAGCAATCAAATTGCTAATCGATCCTCCTACAACACTTGCACTAGGTTAAATGTCAATCGTATTGATTGTTTAACCCTAGAATGATTCTTAATCGTGGATCAACCATTCGATTGGATCATGAACTCTAATGTGTGTGATCTCATAGGTCCGAACCTAAGTCAGTAGTATAAAAATAAATTTTTGTACCAATCGAAGTGACCATCTAGCAATAGTATCCGACGGTCGGATAGGTGGAATGTGTAGAACAATATCCTTAGAACCCATGCGGATATAGTTTCTATATAATTCATCCTCTAGACCAAAATGCTCATAGGATACCTCAGAGTTCAACTGTCAACTCTGATCAGGTTGTCCACATTGTATTTCAAAATATCAAATCCATCTGATGGATTACCCTGATCAAGGTTTTGCTAAATTGAAATACAGCGACTCATTCTTCTCCAACTCTTGGAGTGGTCAATTTCATCTCGATCACACTCTGACTTCGTAAGTACTTGACTGTACCCAAAAGCCTTCCATCACTGAATTAGAAATTTAGTTAGTCCAGTACTAAAGTACTGTGAGTTACTTGCAAGTCACTGAGGCGATCTCAAGTCTAAGGGATACTTATACCTATATCCCATCAGGGACATTCTCGACAGCAGAATACTCTGGAGTTGATCACATTCAATGATGATGCACCCTTACATCTCATCTGTATGCTATACCAATATCTCCATACTCTTTGATTAAGAGGACAACCAATCCATATGGTCTATAGCGACCTATGCTCGATAAAAGCTGTCGTCCTTATTAACAGCCTATCATTTGGTTGTGAACAGTTTTAAGGACTAATCGATAAATTCTCTTTTTATCGAACCTAAATAGTCCTAAGGACTTCATCAAAACAACGAAGTTCATTAGAAGATAAAAATTTGTAATAAAAATATCAAAAATATATTTTATTTATTAACAAATCAATTGCAATACAAGGTTGCTCAACTATCAACAGGTTGACGATTGACTTTTGGGACATATTTTCCAATACTACAATCTTACAGTAATTATTTTTTGGGCTAACAATCAATCTTGATTGATTTTAACCTTGGCTCATCAATCAAACCAATGCACCATCCAACTCTAGGCTTGGACAAACTCAAGTTTTTCACCCAAAGAAACTTGAAAGAAAATAAATACAATCATAATGAATACAAGATTAAAAGAGTTTAGAAATGAAAAATTTATGAAACCCAAGAGAAGAATTTTGAGTTGAATGGTTGTTAGTTTGATTCTTCTCTTTGAATGCTTGAAAGAAATTGGTGGAGCTCTTCAATGCTTGTGCCTTGATTTCTCTCATTTTTAGGATAATTGGAAGGATAGAATATTCTCTAAAAAAGTCTTCTTTCATTTCACAAATTAGCTTACACAATAAATGAACTGAAGTAGACTTGAATACTCTTTAATAAGTGTTCCCAAAAGTTTCATTCAAAGCTCATAAGTATTCTATTTATATTCTAAGATTTTTTCACCATTCTAAGACATTTAGAGAGGCTTCATTTAATATCCTAGCCATTGAAAATATAAAACTAGCCGTTGAAAATAAGATTGAGTTGAAAAAATATAGAATTAAAAAACTAGCTATTACAGTAACTTAATCGACTAAATTTTCTCTGAGTTGACTAAGTGCTTCATTTAGTCGACTCAAAATTTCTCTTAGTCGGTTAAATCTCAAATAACTAAAAAAGGGCTCTCTATTCTTTGCTCCTTCACTGCGACTTGGTCGACTAACTTTTCACTGAGTCAACTAAGTGCCTTATCTTGATCGGCCCAATTTTAACTTGGTCGGCTAAGTGGATAGTGCTTGAAAAGCAGTCTTTCTGTCTTATGCTACCCTCTAAGACTGAGTCGACTAACTTTCTGACTTAGTCGATTTAGTTTGCGTACCAAGCATGTCAAGGATTCTTTAAAATACTTTGGCTTGGCAATTTGAGGAGATTTTTTTCATGGATGAATTTTTCAATTTAAGCACCTGAAAACTCCTACAATCATCTTTGAAATATATGATTAGCATCATCTATACTCAATATTTTTGAATTATCAAAATCAATCCTAGAGGCAATAAGGACCTTATTTAGGCCTGGTCCGATCCCTACCCTCCAAGACTGCCACCACAGCATCGATCGATGGTGAATGAGTATAATTTTAGTCGTAGATATGTCATCTCAAAGCTGAAAAAGCCATGCTAAAAGAAGTCATTCAATACATAATAAAGTAGTAGATCTTACTTCGGGCCTCACCGATCCTCACTTTCTCACTGGCCCTTCCGAATGAAGCTCTCGTGATGGTTGGTGGAAGATCCAACCGACCCTGACTTCGGCTGCCCATCCTAGATGCAGCTACTAAGCTTGGCTCTGGCTGTCCCTCATAGCTCCACCTGCAGATCCTTAAATACTGACGCCAGGGTGATGCTTGGATGCCGGACCTCAATTCAAGAGAGGTTCTGAGCACGACATTTACTTCAATCGAAGGATCCTGTGCTGATCCTTGCTTCTAACCATGGACTACACTCCTTTCAACACTCACTAACTGTCGCATTTGAAAGAGTCACCCCCATATCATCACATCAAGTCGCATCACCCACGTAGGGCCATACCACTCCAACGGCTAGCTATGCGCCAAGAGATACCACGTCAAATCAAGCCACCCCCATGAGTGGCTAACTATATGTCGGATAAGGTGGTGTTCACCACCAAAATCCAAATCAAGAGAAATCATTATCTGAACCATGCCTGAGTAAACCACTCGAGTCCCACCATGGGTCACACACCACAACAACCCCTATATTTAATCATGAAAGGTATGGGCAGAGAGGTCAGAATGATCTTTCATCACTTTCTTCTTATGGCTCTCACCTCCCTATAAATAGAGGTAAAAAGAAAACCCATCAGGTATGCTGATATGCGCACACCTCTAAGCTTCTCATTCTCCTTCTCCTTTGTTGTATTTTTCTGACTTGGGCATTGGAGAGTTCTCGACGGAGCCAATTTCAGTTTAGACTTCTTTTGTAGATCACCCCATACTGGTCATCTCCAGCCATTCCGACTGGAGTTAGGAATCTTCCGCAATAATACTATATCATTTATTGTAGTATTATGATAATATTATAACTATTATATGATAATATAATATATATAATATAATGTAATGATATACTATATTATTATTCTAATATAATAGTATAATTATTTCATTATAATCTATTATTATATTATCATATATCCTATATGATATATTATTATATTATTATATTAAGATAAACTACAATTATAGCTCTTCAACTTTTGGTGATTTGTACTTACATCCCAAAAGTTCAAAATTTTTTCACTATGGCCCAACCATCCAATAGAGGTCTAGCATCATTAATAGTGACTGTCAAATTACTAATTCATCAATAGTAAACTATCAAATTACTAATTTATCCTCTCATTTTAAAATCTAATTTGAGAAAAAAACTACTTAATAATTACATAAATATCCAAAAACTTCCAAAAAGTTACACTTGGCTCCTTCCTTGACTATTATATCTATGGCTACTTATAGGGTGAAACCCTTCATATTATCCATCACATCTGACTTTCCAATAGTTTATTTTAGTGCCAACAAACCTTTTATTTCTATGTTCAAGAAATTTATGAGAGATCTTGCTTAGAGAAAATTAGTTAAAATCTACATCCTTTCCTTGCCTTATACATGGAGCATCCATAAAACTATCATTTGACCATGAGGTCTTCAACCATAGTTGTAGAAAATGAGGAGTTTGATGGGAATGTTGCTCTCTGGGTAGAGTTCATATTTAAAGCCATGGATCTTCTAGGTTTCTCTCTCCTCCCTCCACTCTCACCTCCTTTCTTCTCCATTCGCTCTCTCGATGCTCTCTTCTCCCTTCAGTCTCTCCTCTTCTTTATCTAATAGAATTGAAACTGGATTATGAAGTCTTTGTTCAAAAAGAAAAAGGAACGAAAGGAGTCCCGTGATTGCCACATGATCTTCTTTCGTTCCCACCAAAACACCTCACTTATGCTAATCCAGCCAATAGGGGTTTCATTGGTATTTCATATCTAAACTTATCTTACGTGACTATCATATATTTATAGATCTTGGTGGATATAGACAATTGAACCACATTTCAACAAAAATTAAGTTTTGAAGTCTAATTAAAAAAATTAGAATTTTTAAATGTATGCAAAATTGAGAAAAGTTGAAGGGATGGCATTATAATTTATTCAATATATTATTATATTATAATATATAAATATAATATAATATATAATAATATTTATATAATAATGGATATTAGAGAAAATATAGATAGATTTTAATAATTTATCTGAAAAAGTAGTAATGAGAAGGAACATATGTAATAGATTTAGGAGCCATTTTCTGATGCATAAAAGAATATAGATAAGTTATTTTCTAAAATAAATATTATTTGGCAAAAACTTATGCAAAAAAAAATAAATTTCTAGGTTAAATTTTGATCCTCCAAAGAATGGGCATGAGGGCTCGAAATATGCTATTTTATATTTTGGAAGAAAAATATGATCAATGACCTTCCTCCAAATAATTTTCTAAAATCTATATAATACATTAAAGAGCACTCCAAAGGACTCTTAATGCACCAAGTGTTGAGCTATAGAAGCACCAGCCTTTTATTTTTTTCTTTTTACTTCGAACCCTTCCCGAGCTCTCATCACCATACTCTCATACATACTCCCCTCATCCCAATTGTATCTCTCTCTCACACCTATCCATCTAAGAGAAACGAAGGCAGAGGCCGATGCTTTTTCCATGGCTCTGTGCACCCTCCCATGCAGCCTCTCTATAAGTATAATTCACATCTTGTCAAGCATGGCTTGCCCTACATCCCCACTAGATCTTTTTTTCACTCTCTCAATCCCTCTCTTTCCTCTCAATCCATTTTGACATCAAATTTTAGTAGATAAGATGAAGATAGAGAGAGCAAGGAGAAATAGACTATAATGGCTCTCACAAGCCGGCTGATGGGATCCGATAGGGGGAAGGGGGAAAAGAAAGGGTGAAGGATAGAAAAAGGAGAAAGGATGGAAAATAGGGCTTTAGTAGCCATACTTACCTGAGATCTTTCATGTCCGCTCTCACCATTCTTTTCCACCTCTACCACCATCAATATCATAAAGTAAAATCAACTTGAGGGAGGATAAGAGGAGAGAGGCCATTGGCCTCCTTGACTGTTGTTGATCTAAATCCCATCATTGATGAAGCTTGTGGAACTCCATAATATTGGTGGGGTCCATTGCCCATCAAGCCTAAATTACAAGCAGCCATGTCATCAATAATCTTGAGCCCGCTTGTTTTTTCTTCTTCTTTCCTTCTTCCTCTTGCTTGCTTGGCTAGTGGATAGTGCAATTCTACCCCCTATTTCACCATTTTCCACCAGCCTCTTCTCTCTTTCTTCATCTTCGAGCAACTTCAATGGACCCTAGGTGAGCTGCTTTGAGCATCCTCTTCTTTCCCTCCCACCATGCTCACACCTCTCCTCCCGCCTTCTCCATGTTTGCCATGTGATGAGGATTGGGATTTTGCACTGGTGGTAGTGGACTTCTGTATTTGGGTAGATCCTTGGTTGGATAAGTAAGATTCCCACCAGGTTAGAAACTAAATTCGGCCTTTCTTACCATTTTAATAGTTTGTTGGATGTCAACGAACATGATTAAAAAAAAATTTGTTATAACTGATGTTTAATGTTATAAATGATTATTTCTTAATGTATCAAAACTTACAACTAATTCAATAATTTTTGGTTTTTAGATGGTTTTCATGGAACCTATTGATTGGTGGGACAATAGGCGAGGTTGCTGAAGGGTTAAGTGATCAAAAGAAGTCTATTTTTAGACTCTAGGTGCTATTATTCTAAATATTATAGTTTTAGAGATATTAGATGCTATTTTCTAAATATTGTAGGATTTGTAGGTCAAAGAAATTGGTGATAAGATCTCCCATGATTTCCCACAATAAGATATAGCTTATGTGCATTGTTGTAATCATAAGTCATCCACATCATGATACCATAAGGTCATGGATTTTATCATGTTTTCAACCTCTTTAATTTTGGTCTAATGAGGGTATATGATAATTGTCTTTATATCTCTTTGCTTGTTCAATTTTTGGCCTAAATTTGTTGTTAATGCTTATGAACACATTGTTGTTTGATTATTGAATATTTCTAGGATGAATGGAAAGATGCACAAATTGATCAAGGTAATGAAGAAAAGGAGGTCAACAATCAGCTACAATATACTTGTCAGAAAAATGGTGCAAGTTTCTAGAAATCAGTCATTAATGTAATGTATGCAAAGCCACTCTCTTAATGTTACAACTTCCTCTACCATTGATTTAATTCCTTATGTGCCATTTTTTCCTTTCTAAATTTTACTGTAGTAGTTACTAAGATGACTCAATAATAGTTTTTTGCTTAGTTGAGACTATAATTAATCAGTTCACATTTCTTTGTTAACTTGTCTTGTACTGGATTTAGCATTATCTAACTTTGATAAATAACCACTATATGGCAGTATTTCATAAAAATAGTCTACTCATATATTTGTACACCAGCGATGCATTCACTAATATAGGAGGGATGGTGCTAATTTTTATTAATAGCTTCAGTTTTAATCTTTTTTGATATTATGGTTGATGCATTGCCTTAATGGAGTAACTAGAAAATATTTTCTAGGATATACATGTGAATGCATATATTTGTGAGCATACATGTATAAGTGTATCTACTTATTTATGTGAGACAGATGGCCCTAATTTTATTAATAGACTCAGCTTTAATTCTTTTAGATACTATGGATAATTTATTTTCTTAATAAAGTACATAAAAATTAATTTCTAGGTGTACATATGAATTATATTTTTATGGATACATGTATGTGTGTCTACTTATCTCTCCTTCCTTTTCATCCATTCATAATGGAGAACTTAGGCACATATAGATATCTATTTTTAGATGACATAGTAAATACATCAGTCAATAAAAACATCTGATTCTCTGAAAAAAGTACCATTGGTGTTATTATAAAAAAGGTATACTTTATTGTTTGACATTGATATTTAGGATATCTTTTATTTGTTGATATTAATAATTTAATTAGAATTTAGAAGTGATGTTTTATAGCACTCTTCTCAAGCAATTTTTTTTTTAAAAAAAAATAGAGCTTTTGTATGTAAAAAAATATATTAATTGTAGTTTTATTTTTTGAAAGAAAAGCAAATTTGATATGTAGGTACCATCTATATGTAGCTATAATAGCAACTTTTTCATAAAATGATCATCCCAAATAAACTTATAACATTTTTGCATCATCAAATATTCAATACAACCATAACATTTTAATTTGTTAAGGTTGTAATATTAATAGAAATAATTTTCTATTTGATTTAAATAAAAATATTTATTATTTTGGATAAGGTAAGAAATCTATTAAATGGAAATAAATAGTTAAATAATATATAGATGTTATTAATAATTCATTTCAAATAAGATTTTATTAACAAAATAGATCAATTATTAGCTACATGAGGTTTAATAACAAAAATGACTTTGTGTAAACTTTAAGAAGAATTGTATAAAGGTATGGTATTTTTTTCCTAGATTGTTTCAAATTTGAATGAGAGTACTTAATAATCTATGTCTAACTCATAAGTGAAATAAATCATATTTTTCACTCCATCTCCAATCAAAATTTATTTCATTTGAATTGGACAAAGAGACCCTAACCCGAGAAAGGGGGAGGGGAAGAGGGGGAAGGAGAGGGGAAGGATAAGAGAAGGGTCGAGTTGAGTCAATAGGATTTTAATGAATAGATGGACTGCTTGAGTTAATAATTAATCAATTGGTTCTATCTCCATATTTCTATTCATATTTCATGCTATACTGATACTTTCCTTTTCTACATTGAGAAGAGCTATTCCATCACATCTTAATGAATTTTTTTTTTTACATTTCAAAAGGCTTTCACTCCTTTTTTTAAGCCATTTCACTTAGATGGGTAATTGGACCAACAATGGCAACATTTATAGGAAATGGTTGATGTTCTATATTTGACCCTTTGAGATGACCATGTTTATTGACACCTATATGGAATAGTAACATCATAAAGTCTAAAAAAATTGTGAACATGAAGCTTATCATATGGTTGCAAGATGTGTCCATGTAATCTACCGAATATGTCATCATAAGTTACTTATAAAAATTATTTGATGTGACTAAGAGTCAACCATGACTTAGATTTAGCTGAATAAGTAATGACACTAGATGGCATCCTATCCCAAAAGTAATAATGGGAGTAATGTGCATAATTTAATATCAATTTTTTCAAAAAAAAATGGAGTAGGTTAAAACTATCTTTTCTCCACAGATAACGATAAAATTTCATTTGGAATTGTCACGCAAAGTTAACTTCCAATGTATTCATTGCATTTGATGCTTTATGTTGATAAAAAGAAGCTTGCAATTTTGTATTCTTAAAATTTATTTTGTCATATTATTTGTTAGGTTGATCGAGTGGTTTGTTTTTCTATGTCTTTGAATCCACACAAGGGCTTGCTATTTCTTCTAGCTGCCATGAGATCTTTTGCTTAGGGCATGGAGATAGAGATAAGCAAAATTTATAGCTTTTCTTTATGTGTAAAAGCACTATTTGATCTTTTTTATTTTGTTTGAGGAGAGTGCTACAATCTTTGCCTTTGTTTTGCTTCTTTCATATTGTCCTTGAGTGGTTTTATTTACACAATTAGAAAGGCTCTATGGAGCTTTATACAAGGGCTTTAAATATAAGGGCTTTATATTTTGCTTAGAATTTACATGCCTGCATGAAATCTATTCATCTCCATGGAGCTTTTTATTTTTATATAAAAAAATAATAATAAGTTTTGCTTATTTGTAGCTCTTACTATTTTTTTCCTGTTGCTCAGTTCAACCCTCCATGTAGCTGGTAACCTCTTCTCCTCCCCTATTTACATACAATGAAGAAAATAGCTTCCATCAAATGTGTTTATTTTTTTTTCTTTAATGCTGGTAATCTTCTTCAATCTTTTTCCACCTCTAGCAATGATGAGATAGAAAAGTAAAATAGAAGTGAAAATTCCAACAATCTCTTCTATCATAGTTAAAAAAGAAAATCAATTTTTTTTACAAAAAATTAAATATAGTTGCATTTCTATAAGAGAAAAATAACATTTTGTGTTTATGCACCATCTGAAAATTTCAATAACATAGCATTTTTTTTTGGTGAAATAATCATTTGAGATAAATATATCAAAATTTTGTATAATATTTAATATTTAAAACAACTATAGCTTTTGCTTATCATCATATTTCTACTAATTTTTCTGCTTATTTAATTAAATTCAGTGTGTAGTGCTCATTACTTGCTATTATTCTACATGTTTAGGTCTGGCTGTTAGGATGAAGAGAACATAGGTAGCAAGCTCTTGCTCCTCACTTGTTAATCTAGTAGTTTTTTTTTTCTTTTTTTCCTCCATCCAAACTACAATCTTGAGTAGGATGAGATATCAAATAGAAGTTTCAATGAAAGCCCATCACCACAAAATAAGATTATTTTTAATGCTTGTAAAAGAGAAGAAAAAAAAAATCATCCCTACCTAGCATGATCAGAAGCCTTGCTCGAATGAGAAAATTAGAGCTTGTAGGATTTAAAAATAGATAAGATGGAAGAAGAAAAAATAAAGATGAATTCTGGAGAGAAATAAAAATAATTTTCAATTAGCAATTTTCTTTTTTGAATACGGCATTTTCATTCAATGTGTTGTAGAACTCTTCATATAAAGGGGTCTGTAGGGGGGTTGCTTGAATAGTAACTATTCTGAACTTTTCATTACGCTTTGAGATTCCTACTGTGGTCATTTTCTCTTGATCACCAACGATCTAGCTAACCATTGCATGCATGGTTATCAGTGGTGAATGGTGGACATCCCTGCTAACCATCCAGTGGCATCAAAGATAAGAGCTAAGCTAGAGTCAAGTTGGAGAAGGGTGGTGGATGGCCGCTCGATATGGATCTCATCGGAGCCATCGTCGTCAGAGGTGGCAAACCTCATCAAGTAGTTCCTTATGGTGGTCCAATTTCTGAAGGAGGAGCTATGGGAGGAAGCGATGAGTTGGGTGGCTTTGACTGCAGTGGTTAGGTGCTTTGGCTAGAGGATGGTGATGGAGGCCATTACAAGGGAGTTCCGGATGTGCGTCGGGGTGAAGGGCGAGGTGGTGGGGCATGGGCTCCAAAGGGGGTTCTTCCTCTTCAAGTTCAAGGAAGCTGTGGAGAGAGATCGGGTGCTTTGCCAGCCATGGGTGGTGGCCGAGCAGGTGGTGGCGGTGGAGCCCTGGCATCCTAGTTTCTTCCTGCCAGAGGGGGTGATCAGCATGACTTTCATGTGGATTCGACTTCTGGAGCTTTCGATGGAATTCTAGGGTGAGACGATGTTGAGGAGACTCTTGGGTCTGGCCATCGAGTTCTCCTCAGTGGATGACTGCACAGTGCCTGGAAAGGAGGGTAGGGTTTGCTCGAGCCTACATCAAGGTCGACTTCTTCCAATCGTTGAGATCGAGAGCCTTGATTTTGGGCCCGGAGGGGCCCTTCTAGCAATGTTTTGTGTGTGAAAGCCTTGACGGCCTCTACCACCACTACGGATAGTTGCACAGGCCGACAAAGTTGTGCTCGATTGGCGAGGAAGGTGCTGATTCGACAAGCTCATGCTCGAAGGTGGGTGCATCAGTAGAAGGTGAGGAACTGGGTGCAATGTCAGTTGGTCCATGGCTGGGACCATGGATGGTGGTGACTTGTTGGTGGCAGCATGAGCCGAAGAGACCAGATGACCAGAGGAAGAAGAAGGCCGAGTCAACCTGGCTAGCTATGCCCAGTTCGAAGGTGACTCAGACAGACTTAGGCCAGACAAACTTGGGGGTCGGAGTGGACAATTGGATCAAGCCCTCTAAGATTGCATGGCAGCGATCGCTTGTGCAATCTAGGCCTGATCCAATGGCTGGTGGGGGTGCCAAGATTGATACTATTGCCCTTTCAAGCCTTAGCCCATGCACAGTCAAGCTAGTGAATTGCTTTAGGCCACTAGCGCTGGGCCGTGCTGTGGGTGAGGGCTAGTCAGGGCCTAGTGGGGGCATGGGTGGGTATTTTTGGTGTGGGTCCATCCTAGCCCAAGTGAGCCCAGCCCCCAGAATTTGATGCAGGTCGGGCTCCTATGAACCCCACTTAGTGGAGCTCCGGACCCAATAGGTCTAGTAAAGGCCCCATCAAGTCATGCAAAGCCAAAGGAAAGGCATTGGTCATCCCAGAGGTCTGTTTAGAGATGGTAGTTGGCATTGGAGACCCTGGGGTATTCGTTTTCTCAGCCACTACCTTGAAAAAGGAGGAGAGTGAAGGAACCAGATCTAGGGTTTCAGAGTTAGATCTTGAAACTTTTTCAAGATTATGCAGCGAAAGACTAAAATAAATCAAAATTTATTTTCTAAAATCAGAGAATTCTTAGATCTAAGATCCTATTACATGATTATTACATAGCATTAAATCAGAAATTAAAATATATAGAGCATGAACTACATGTTGATCATATCAACATATTTCTATACTACATCTAATGTATGTATTAAACAATAGATCAGATCTATTACCTTGCAAGTTAGACGTTCTAACCTCGCTGATCCGGGCTTGAGGATGATGTTGCAAGCCATACACATGTTTGGCCTCTAGGAGTCGTCTACACGAGCCCATGAATCTCGACCAGA
The DNA here is from genome assembly GCF_000442705.2 of Elaeis guineensis. Classification (NCBI taxonomy): domain Eukaryota; kingdom Viridiplantae; phylum Streptophyta; class Magnoliopsida; order Arecales; family Arecaceae; genus Elaeis; species Elaeis guineensis. Next base: position 84,612,665 of record NC_026004.2, on the reverse strand, counting down.
AGTCCTGCTTCAGGAAATCAGCACAGTATGCTAGTACTGCGCTGATCCTTCTTTGATGGTTGATCAGGTGCCTCCTTCTTCTTGATTTGGGCTTTTCTAAAGATGAGAAGTAGGAGGAGGAGTTTTAAATCTGAGATACTCTCAGAAAACTCAAGATGGAGGAAGGGAAGAGATGAAAATAAACAACCCTAGAAGAAGACCCTTTTCTTCTTCTCGTTTCTCTCTCTAAATAGCCTATCTTGTGTCTATTATATCTCCACGACCCAAAGGTCTTTCCCTCTAATTTTTGGATGGCCCAAAGCTATCTCAAATATCTATGTTCATCAAAAATTTTATGAAGAAACTCATTTTATAGAGAGAGATATGATAAAATCATTGTCTAGGTCAAATACCTAGCCAAGGCTTATCCAAACATGGCAAGATAAGGGGCGCCCAACTCTTGAGCACCTCCTCCTTATTTTCGTGCATGGACTATCAGAAAAGGGTACACAATATGTATCCTAAAATCCATAAAAATCTCAAAAAATATTTGGATAAATTTGGTGCAAAATTGAAAGAGTTTTGGATTTTTAAAACTCTATCTCATAGAATTCGAAATCCAAACTTATTCCTCTTTGATTTGATCCAAACCACTTTCCATGTAAGAAAGAAGAGAGAAAACCTTTTGTGGATGTGGGAGAGACCTGGGAGAGGGCTTTTGTCACACAAAATAAGAGGGGATTGGTGTGAAATAAGAGAGAGGACGTGGGGGGGGCTTATGTGGCGCAAGGTGGAATCCTTATCTTACTAGGATTCTATCTTATGACTTGTTTTAATTTGATTTCTCAAACCAAATCAAATCAAAATTAGATCAATTCAATTAAAATAGGTCTTAACTCAATTAAAAACCTAATTTAATCAGATTAAATTAGATTTAAATCTGATTTAATTTTTTAATCAAATTAAAAATTAGGTTGACCCAATCCTAATTGAACTAGGACTAGTTTTTTCTTGCAATTGGCTTATCCAATAAACCAATTAGACTTGATCCAATCAAGCTCAAACTAAATCTAATTAAATTATATTTAATTAGACTTAATCTCAACCCATTAGCTTAATCAAATTAAGTCAATTAGTAATCAAATTGCTAATCGATCCTCCTGCAACACTTGCACTGGGTTAAATGTCAATCGTATTGATCATTTAACCCTAGAACGATTCTTAATCGTTGATCAACCATCTGATTGGATCATGAACTCTAATGTGTGTGATCTCATAGGTCCGAACCTAAGTCGGTAGCACAAGAATAAATTTTTATACCAATCGAAGTGACCATCTAGCAATGGTACCCGACGATCGGATAGGTCGAATATGTAGAACAACATCCTTAGAACCCATGCAGATATAGTTTCCATATAATTCATCTCCTTGACCAAAATGATCATAGGACATCTCAGAGTTCAACTGTCAACTCTGATCAGGTTGTCCATATTGTATTTCAAAATATCAAATCCATCTGATGGATTATCCTGGCAAAAGTTTTGCTAAATTGAAATACAGTGACTCATTCTTCTCCAACTCTTGGAGTGGTCAATCCCATCTCGATCACACTCTGACTTCGCAAGTACTTGACTGTATCCAGAAGCCTTCCGTCCCTGAATTAAAAATTTAGTTAGTCCAGTACTAAAGTATAGTGAGTTGCTTGCAAGTCACTGAGGCGATCTCAGGTCTAAGGGATACTTATACCTATATCCCATCAAAGACATTCTCAACATTAGAATGCTCTGGAGTTGGTCACATTCAATGACGATGTACCCTTACATCTCACCTGTATGCCATACCAGTGTCTCCACACTCCTTGGTTAAGAGGACAACCAACCCATATGGCCTACAATAATCTATGCTCGATAGAAGCTGTCGTCCTTATTAACAGCCTATCATTTGATCGTGAACAGTTTTAAGGACTAATCGATAAATCCTCTCTTTATCGAATCTGAATAGTCCTAAGGACTTCATCATAACAATGAAGTTCATTAGAAGATGAAAGCTTATGATGAAGATGCCAAAAATATATTTTATTTATTAACAAATCAATTATAATACTTGGTTGCTCAACCGTCAACAGCTTGATGATTGGCTTTTGGGACACATTTCCAACAACTCCCACTTGTCCTAAAGCCACTCGGCACAGTATCTAATACCCATCTTCGACTTGTGGTTGTCGAACTCCTTTATCGCCAGGACTTTAGTGAAGGGGTCGGTCAGGTTCTCTTTTCCATCGATCTTCTAAAGGTCAACGTCACCTCGATCCATAATCTCTCGGATCAGGTGGAAGCGGCGCAAAATGTGCTTCGTCCGCTGGTGTGCTTTGGGTTCCTTCGCCTGAGCTATGGCACTAGTGCTGTCCAGTAGAGCAAGACTGGACCATCGAGGGAGGGTGCTACTCCGAGCTCAGTGATGAATTTTCTCAGTCACACAGCTTTCTTTGCGGCATCCGATGCTGCGATGTACTCCACTTCACAAACAGAGTCTGCCACAGTATGCTGCTTGGAACTCTTCCAGCAGATAGCTCCATCATTCAGAGTAAAGATATAATCCGACATGCTTCTGCTGTCATCATGGTCAGATTGAAAGCTGGAGTCTGTGAACCCCACAAGTTTCAGATCTGACTCACCATAAACTAACCATTGGTCCTTAGTATTTCTCAAATACTTAAGGATGGCTTTAACCACTTTTCAGTGGTTTTCTCCAGGATCAGATTGGTATCTACTCACTACTCCTAGTGAGTATGCCACATCTGATCTTGTACATGTCATGACGTACATGATAGATCCCACGATCGAAGCATATGGGACTCTACTCATATGCTCTCTCTCTTCAGGACTTGTCGGACAATCCTTCTTAGAGAGAAAAATTTTATGGCCTATCGGTAGATAGCTCTTCTTGGAATTCTTCATGCTGAACCTCTTCAGCACAGTATCTATGTACGTGGACTGGGATAATCCAAGTATCTTTTTAGATCTATCCCTATAGATCTTCATCCCTAGGATGTAGGATGCTTCACCCAAGTCCTTCATGGAGAACTGTGATGACAACCAAACTTTTATTCCCTGTAGTGCGGGGATATCATTCCTGATTAAGAGAATATCATCTACGTACAAGATAAAGAATACCACAACTGGACCATTTGCCCATTTATAGAGTAGGGCTCTTCTCCATTTTTAACGAAGCCATATGTTTTGATCACTTTATCAAAATGCATGTTCCAACTCCAAGAAGCTTGCTTTAATCCATAAATAGATCTCTGAAGCTTGCACACCTTGGACTCATCTGTGGATGTAAACCCCTCAGGTTGTATCATATACACCTCTTCGGTCAGCTCTCCATTCAGGAAAGTTGTCTTTACATCCATCTGCCAGATCTCATAATCCAGATGGGCAGCTATTGCAAGCATTATCCGAATGGATTTGAGCATTGCCACAGGAAAAAATATCTCATCATAGTCAATAACATAACGTTGACGATATCCCTTGGCAACCAGACGGGCTTTATAGGTCTCCACCTTTCCGTCTGTGCCCCTCTTCCTTTTGAAGATCCATTTACACTGATAAACACTTAATTTAAGTATTTTAAATTAAGAAATTATATTTAATTTATCTTATTTATTAAGAATTTGATGTTTCTTTCTATGTTTTACAGGAAAGGTGATCGCCGATACAAAGAGTCCGATTCATAGTTCAAAAAGATTCAAGTTTGAAGAAAATTGGACTTAAAATAAAATTAAAATAAAAGAAAGACGTATCCGGTATTATAGAAAATGAAGATACTATGCAAGAAATCCAAAAAGGATATAGATGTCATTATGAAGGAATTTTTGTTTCTTTTTGGAATATACAAAAAATTGTTCACGGGAATTCAAGAAATTTGATGCTTTCCGCGCGCGTGAACAGCAGCGCGTGAACACCCGCGCGCAGGACGCGGCGTGGGCGTGCGGGATGTGGCGTGGACGCGCAGGGACGGGCGCTGATGCGGGACGGGCGCTGATGCGGGCACGGGTGCAGCATCTCGTGGGTGTGGGCGCACTGCAGACAAGTTCAAAATAAGGAAAAAAATAATATTTAGAAATATTTTGAAAGATTTGTATTTTTTTAGTCCCACATCAGAAAATCATGTAAAACTCCTCCCTCCTAACACCTATAAAAATACTTTTGTACTCCCATTAGAGGGGGAGCCCAGAAATTCTTCTAGAGCCTTGCATAGAGGAATAGAAAGGGACTACTTCATGAGCAGCTAGGCTAGCAGTCTCGGGAGTGGAGAAGAAATTTTGTAACAACACAGAGATGGTTTATTGTTCTAAACTTTTCTGTATTTCTTTATATGCAATAAAGATTATGCTTTTTATTTAAATTGTCATGAGTTCTTTATTTGCTCCCTATCATATGCTTTTATTTATGCTTTCTTGTTAGATTAATATTAGGAACAACTTTTACTTTCCAGAGATGCATCGTGATCTACGGATAAGGGGCGTGCCGAGGAAAGAAGAGTTGTGTACCTAGTCTTTCCGGAGATGCGCCGTGATCTACGGGTACGGAGCGTGCCGAGGAAAGACAGATATTTTTCCTAAGATTAATCACATCTATTTAGTTAAAAAAGAGATACAACTCTGCTAGTGCAAATTAATTCAAAACTCCCGAGCTCTTTATTTTTTTAATTACCTCAATTTTACGATAATTTATTTTCTAAATCAAAAATAACGCTTCTTTCTTTTACCTTGCAATCTCAACTTAGCCCAAGGTCCCTGAGGATACGATCTCGACTCATCCTACCTACGTAGTGAGTAGAGTTATTTTTGGTGCTATCAACAACTACGCATCAAACTTTGGCGCCGTTGCCGGGGATCTTGGCACGGTTGAATTAAAAAAAAAAAAATTGAAAAAAAAAATTTTTTTTAAAATTTTTTTTTTAAAAAAAAAATACTTTTCAGTTTTTATTTCTCATTTTAAATTTTTTTTTCAGTGCTTTCTAGCTAAATAATCTTATTTGCATAATTACAGAATTACCTTGCATAACTAATTTACTATTTAGAATTTTGCTGCTTAGAATAATTTGCTACTTTTCATAGCCCAGTGATTTATTACTTTTTAGACTTAATCACTTAAATTTATTTTCTTGCAAAACTAAAAAAAAATATAAAAAGATAAAATTATATATATAAAAAAAAAAAACCACTGACATTTCATAACACTTAACTAAAATAGCATAACCTCAAATATAAAAATTTCTAACCTGATTGGACACCTTGTTTCTTTGCATTGCATCTCCATAATTGATCTTAAGGGCAATAACCCATTAACCAGATAAGGTGGGGATTTGATCACCTTTCCTTGGCCCACAAATTACTCCCTTGCATTTGCATAACCTAGACCTTAATTTCAAATCAACTAAACGTCAACCCTAGGAATTTCGAGCTCAATAGGATAAGAAAGCTCTAGAGTTGAACCGAGTGCGGATTGGTTAATTGCTCGGTGTCTAAGGCAAGTGGTTAAAGAAAGTGGTTTTCAATTGGTTCCGTTGACTGACCTGGCCAACTTAGTTGGTGTCTAAGAAAAGCAACGAGCAGGAAACCTCCCACATCTTACGCTTATCTGGCCGAGTCAGTTAGTCAGTCTTGAGCTTGGAGTGCTCAAAAGCAATCTTGAAAGTTAGGAGCTGTCTAGATCTAAGTTAACCTTAGGATAGAGAGTCTATGATTGTTTAAGTTGATTGCAATTAACATCTAAACATTAATTAATTTCTCTTTTTTCATAGATTTAAGGTTCTTAGGTTCTTCTCTTTAGATTTTCTTCATTCTTTTCTCACTTTATTATAAAAATATATATTTAAAAAAAAAAAAAATTTTTGTGTGTGCTCTACAGTATAATTGTAAGGTGTATGCTTGGCCGTAGATCGTTACGACCAGAAATCCAACCTTTTGATCCAGAAATAGAAAGAACCTTTAGAGCCTACAGACATAAAAAGATGGACCGAAATCAGGAGAATGATCCACCCAAGCAATTGAAGGAGTACTTTACTCCTTCCACATATACCTACTCTCCTTGTATTCAAGTACCCCCAGTGGAGGCCACTCAATATGAAATTAAGTCCAGTATAATCCAAATGTTACCTTCATTTTATGGACTTAGTAATGAAGACCCTTATAAACATCTTGAAGAATTTCTTGAGATATGCTCAACTGTCAAAATTCACAACTTCTCCGATGATGCTCTTAGGTTGAAATTATTCCCTTTCTCACTTAAGGACAAAGCCAAATACTGGCTACATACTTTGGATTCCATGACTATATCAACCTGGGACCAGCTGCAAGGAGAGTTTCTCAAGAAATATTTTCCCATAGGAAAAACTAATCAAATAAGGAAAGCTATAACTAGTTTTTCCCAATTAGATGGAGAAATGTTTCATGAAACATGGGAGAGATTAAAAGACCTTATTAGAAAATGTCCCCACCATGCTGTACCCAAGTGGCAGTTAATCCAATATTTTTATGATGGGCTCTCTGAAAGACATCGATAAATGGTTGATGCATCATGCGGTGGGACATTTATGCTGAAAAGTGAGGATGAGGCATGGCAACTGTTTGAAATTTTAAGTGAAAATTCATTACATCATATGTCTGCCTCTATTAGAGATAAACCCATGTTAAACTCAAAAAGAGGTGGAATATATGAAGTAGGAAATGCCATAGATATCCATCAAAAGGTAGATGAACTGTCCCAAAAATTAGATCGTCTTCTAAACACTGGACAATCCCCGATTCCACCGAATCCAATCCAAGAAGTTTGTGCATTGTGTGCAAGTCCGAACCATTTTGTTAGTGAATGCCCAGCCGCACCTCAATTTCCTGAGTTTGTGCATGAGCAGGTTCAGCAAGCTCAAGTCCAACAAGCTCGCAGACCAGGAAACGATCCATATTCGAACACTTATAACCCCGGCTGGAGAAATCATCCAAATTTTTCCTGGAGACCACAACCAGTGGTTGGTCCTGCCACACCTCGACCTCAATATCAAGACCCAACATATAGGCATGGACCATACCATCAATTCCAAAATGTTCCTCAACCGTCTACTACTGGTCACAGCTCAGCTTTTGAGGAAAAAGTCCTGAAAGCACTAGAAAGATTAGAAGTCAACACTCAGATCCTTAACTCTCACACACAATCCATTGCTAAGCTAGAGACCCAAATAGGTCAACTAGCGACTGCATTCAGTAGGAGGGAAGAAGGAAAATTACCTAGCCAACCCGAGAGCAACCCAAGAGGGCAATTTGTGATTGAGAGTTATAATACCCCAGAAGCTTTTTCTGAACATGCCAAATCAATCATGACTCTGAGAAGTGGGAAGGTCATTGAACACACTAGTAAAACCAATGAGACCGACCCTAAATCTCTAACCGAATCCAAATCACCCAAGAACAAGGAGGACCTGAAAATAGAGAAGGAACCAACTGCACCGGAATCATCTTACTTGCCTAAAGCCCCATTTCCGGATGCCCTGAAAGCCCCTATTCCTGCAGATAAGAAGGGAGAAAAACTCGATGAGATGTTGGAATTGTTTAAGCAAGTCCAAATTAATCTTTCCCTTCTAGACGCAATCAAACAGGTCCCTGCTTATGCCAAATTTTTGAAGGATTTGTGCACCCAAAAATGTAAATCTAGATCACAAATTCCAAAGAAAGTACGTCTCACTGAACAGGCTAGTTCTGTCTTTCAGCATGCCACTCCTCCAAAGCTTAAGGACCCAGGAGCCCCCATCATTTCCTGTGTTATAGGAGATTATCACATTGAAAAAGCTCTTCTGGATTTAGGGGCAAGTGTGAATCTTTTACCTAGTTCGGTGTATGAACTTTTTGGATTTGGAGAACTGAAACCCACATCAGTCACATTACAGTTAGCCGACAGATCAATTAAAGAACCACGTGGAATGCTTGAGGATGTCTTGGTCAAGGTAGATGAGTTTTACTTTTCAGTTGATTTTTTGATTCTCGATATGGAATTAAGTGGCAACCCCAGATAAATTCCCATTATCTTAGGACGACCTTTCCTAGCTACGGCGAATGCATGCATCAATTGTAGGACAGGAGTCATGGACGTATCGTTTGGGAATAAGAAACTGAGACTGAATGTGTTTGGTGCTTCCCAAGGACCATCAATGGATAGTTGCTTCAAAGTAGATACACTAGAAGATATTATAGAAGATGCAACATCCACAATTCTAGCACCTGAACCCTTAGATACTTGCTTGGCTCACTTTGGAGTGTATGACTTTAAGGGATATATGAAAGAAGTTAACATATTGTTGGATACACCACATGATAAAACCACTCCTCCATGGACAATCAAGTATGAGCCATTACCCATCTTTTGTTGGTTTTATCGCATATGACGTCTGGCTGAAGACGTAAAACTTAGCGCTTGTTGGGAGGCAACCCAACGATTTCATATTTTTTTTTACTTTATCGCAGCTGCAGGAATTTAGAACAAGAGCCTATTAATCAATGAAGCTATCTTCAACTTCTGAAGCAAAATTATCCCAGGTGCACTCTTTCTTTTTATTTTCTTTGCTTTCCTACTCCATTGAGGACAATGTAGATTAAGTTGGGGGGGGAAGGAAATTAATCAAATCCTCGAGTATGGTCAGAAATAATTAGTTTTGTGTATTCAAATTTTATTTTGATTAAGAGTCAATTAGGCATCCTAATAAATGAATGATTAACGGTCAAGATAATTTTAGAGATACTGAGGAATAAATTATTAAGAAAACCCAATGAATGGTAGGGTTTAAACTAGACCAAATTTTAGGAGTGATTCTACAACCCTCTTCTTACTGATCTTAATAAAGAATCTGCTTCATGAGAAATTGGGTAAAGATCGAGGTATGTAAAAAAAAAAAAAAAAAAAAAAAAAAAAAAACAACATTGGTCTCCTACTGAGTAACCGGGCCCTTTCGCCTAAGTAAGCGTTGTGGTTCGCGTAAAAAGGTAGGCAATGTTATATATATATATATATATATATATATATATATATATATATATATATATATATATATATATATAAAAGAGGGGGACGAAATTGCAAGAAGATAAAAAAAAAAACCTCTTTCCCATTAAGTTAGAGAATTTAAAGAGTAAAGTGGGGAGTTGGTGAAAGAAAAGCTCTGAAATTTCTTTAGTTAATACTCAGCCACTAATTGGGTCAAATTGATAATCCAATGAAATATCTCTTTAATGGTCTGACCAAGTATCATCTACCTTTTGGGATGCCTAAACTAATTTTTGATTCAAAACCGAATCGGTACACAATGCTGATATATCTATTTTACTCGAGGACGAGCAAAATTCAAGTTGGAGGGTGTGATAAACACTTAATTTAAGTATTTTAAATTAAGAAATTATATTTAATTTATCTTATTTATTAAGAATTTGATGTTTCTTTCTATGTTTTATAGGAAAGGTGATCGCCGATACAAAGAGTCCGATTCATAGTTCAAAAAGATTCAAGTTTGAAAAAAATTGGACTTAAAATAAAATTAAAATAAAAGAAAGACGTATCCGGTATTATAGAAAATGAAGATACTATGCAAGGAATCCAAAAAGGATATAGATATCATTATGAAGGAATTTTTGTTTCTTTTTGGAATATACAAAAAATTGTTCACGGGAATTCAAGAAATTTGATGCTTTCCGCGCGCGTGAACAGCAGCGCGTGAACACCCGCGCGCAGGACGCGGCGTGGGCGCACGGGATGCGGCGTGGACGCGCAGGGACGGGCGCTGATGCGGGACGGGCGCTGATGCGGGCACGGGTGCAGCATCTCGCGGGTGTGGGCGCACTGCAGACAAGTTCAAAATAAGGAAAAAAATAATATTTAGAAAAGTTTTGAAAGATTTGTATTTTTTTAGTCCCACATCGGAAAATCATGTAAAACTCCTCCCTCCTAACACCTATAAAAATACTTTTGTACTCCCATTAGAGGGGGAGCCCAGAAATTCTTCTAGAGCCTTGCATAGAGGAATAGAAAGGGACTACTTCATGAGCAGCTAGGCTAGCAGTCTCGGGAGTGGAGAAGAAATTTTGTAACAACACAGAGATGGTTTATTGTTCTAAACTTTTCTGTATTTCTTTATATGCAATAAAGATTATGCTTTTTATTTAAATTGTCATGAGTTCTTTATTTACTCCCTATCATATGCTTTTATTTATGCTTTCTTGTTAGATTAATATTAGGAACAACTTTTACTTTCCGGAGACGCGTCGTGATCTACGGATACGGGGCGTGCCGAGGAAAGAAGAGTTGTGTACCTAGTCTTTCTGGAGACGCGCCGTGATCTATGGGTACGGAGCGTGCCGAGGAAAGACAGATATTTTTCCTAAGATTAATCACATCTATTTAGTTAAAAAAGAGATACAACTCTGCTAGTGCAAATTAATTCAAAACTCCCGAGCTCTTTATTTTTTTAATTACCTCAATTTTATGATAATTTATTTTCTAAATCAAAAACAACGCTTCTTTCTTTTACCTTGCAATCTCAACTTAGCCCAAGGTCCCTGAGGATACGATCTCGACTCATCCTACCTACGTAGTGAGTAGAGTTATTTTTGGTGCTATCAACGACTACGCATCATACACCCAATGGGTTTAACCCCTTCAGGTGGGTCAACCAATGTCCATACATCATTGACCTTCATGGACTCCATTTCAAATTTCATGGCTTTAAGCCATTTCTCAGAATCAGGTCTCTGCATTGCATCCATATAGGTGATTGGATTCTCATCATTCTCATCGAGTTTGATGGGATTACCGTCTCGGACCAAGAAACCGTAATATCTGTCCGACTGATGCGGTACTCTACCAGATTGACTTAATGGTACAGGTACATTGGACTCTAGATCTGATCTAATCAAATCCGACTCAGGTTCAGCTATTGGTGTCAGTCCTTCTACCTGTTGAACTTCATCAAGTTCAACCTTAGAGGCAATGGTTCCTTCATCAAGGAACTCTTTTTTTAAAAAGATTGCCTTAAGGCTGACGAACACCTTTCGTTCATCAACATGGTAGAAAAAATATTCTTTCATCTCTTTGGGGTACCCTATGAATGTGCATTTGTCAGACCTAGGTCCAAGTTTGTCTGTGACTAATCGTTTAACATAGACCGAGCACCCCAGACCCTAAGGTATGAAAGTGCTGGCTTACGTCCTGTCCATATCTCATATGGAGTCTTAATTACAGACTTACTTGAAATCCTATTTAATAGATAACAGGTCGATTCGAGTGCATATCCCCAGAAGGATATCGGCAAGCTAGCAAAACCCATCATGGATCGGACCATGTCTAACAGAGTCTGATTCCTCCTTTCAGACACACCATTATGCTGTGGTGTTTCTGGAGGAGTCCATTGAGAGAGAATCTTATTTTCTCCTAGATATGTGAGAAACTCACTAGAAAGGTATTCTTCTTCTCGATCAGATTGAAGAGTTTTAATACTCTTCTCAGTTTGTTTTTCTACTTCACTTCAGAATCATTTGAACATTTCAAATGAATCCAACTTATGTTTCATCAGATAGACATATCCATATCTGGATAGGTCATCCGTGAAAGTTATGAAGTAGAAATATCCACCTCTAGCACTTGTGCTCATGGGCCCACATACATCAGTATGTACTAGGCTCAAGAGCTCAGTAGCTCTCTCATCTTTTCTAGTAAAAGGTGACTTGATCATTTTACCAAGAAGACAGGACTCATAGGTTGGAAGTGATTCACAATCACTGACTTCGAGGATTCCCTCTTGAGTCAACCTGTTTATTCTGTTCTTGTTTATATGACCTAGCCTACAGTGCCATAAGTAGATATTTGACACACTTTCTAATCTAAGGTGCTTGCCAGTTGAATAGACTCTTATCAGGTTTGATCTTTTTGGTCTGACCCTACACAGATGTTCCAGCCTGAACTTGCACCTTCTTCACTTTCTTCTTCTTGTTCTTCTTCCCTTTCTTAAAGGATCGAGAACCATAAGACGAATCTCCCACTAAGTTCACCGACTCCTTGTAGAGTTGGTGATCCTTCTCAAAGTTCTGAAGCAACCCCAGTAACCCATGGTAATTTACTTCAGGTTTTGTCATTCTATAATGAGTAAGGAATGGGAGATAAGACTTGGGCAGCGAGTTCAGTATTGCATCTTTCCCAAGCTGCTCATGCAAGGAAAAACCGAGCTTGCTCAATCGTTCCATCAGCTCGATCATGTACAATACATGATCAGTGACAGAGGCACCATCCCACATTTTGGCGTTGAAGATGGCACAACTAGTCTTGTGCCTTTCCACGTCATCGGGTGTGCCAAAGGCATCCTCCAACACTTGAAGTATGTCCTTTAGCTGAGCCGTCTCGAATCTGTGACTAAACTCGTCGCTCATGGTAGCCAGCATGATACAGCACACCGTGGTCCGATCACTGAGCCACTTCTGGTAAGTGTCTCTGACTGTTCCACATGCATTGACAGCTGGCTCCTCAGGTACAGAATCCATTATCACATATAGGATCCGTTCATGCTCCAGGACTATCTTCAACTTTCTGTACCAGCTATCGAAGTTGGGTCCCACCAACTTATCATTGTCCAACAATGATCGGAGCGATAGGGAAGTGGCTATATCTGCACAAAAGAAAATCATAACCTAATTAGTAATTGATTCATTAAACCTAAAGATTTGGACTTTAATCAAAAGGTTTCTTCCACTATTTTATTCGAATTGGTGGCCTCTACCTCCAATTCGAGGAATTATCCTAATTCCTTAGTGGGTACTAGAATCTACTTAGACTGCACACAAACCCAACTTTGGTTGGCCAACCCATGTACATCTAAGGGTAGGTTCATAACCAATTATTTCTCTAAATAATTTTTAGTAATTTTAATTTTGCCCTAGAAACCTAATCAGTAGGCTTTGGCCTCCACTGTAAGGATCCGGTTAGGTTAACCATTAACATGACCATACTTGGTGCATCTAACCAACGAATGATTAAGTCCAACTTTGGTTGGCTCACCTAACCACCATTAGAGAGACCCTTCCAAGTCATCATATGATGAGTGATAATTTCATTAGTCAACAATCACCAAGCCTTTGGGTCTGCAATGATTATTGAGTTAATGGACTCATTATCAAACACCTTAATGGGAGGCTATGACTCGATTATCTCCATAACTTTATCATTTTAAGAACCTAATAATTTTAGAGGATTTAAATGATTTAGAGGATGAGGTCAGATGAACCAGCGTATCATGATTCTCCCACTGGCTTCACCAAGTCAGTTTAAGAGAGATCATTAAAAGGACTGGCCTAGTAGCACCTAAATCAGTCACACTAATTTACCTAGCTGACATGGGTCAGCTCGAATAGTCAAGTGATCCGATCAAAACATAATTTCACCAAGAGGCCAGGTAAGTTTGATCAGTGGGAGGGTCGGCCAAAGCTTGCCTTACACACCATCAGAAATGGCCAGGTAAGCGGACTCCCAATTAAAAACCACCGGTCTGGTTTACCTTAGACACCAACTGGTTTAATTAGTTTCGATTAGATCAACCTAACAGTTCGTGCTAGACCACTTAGCCAAGAATCAAGTCCATTTGGTTCTCGTTAAAGACAAGGACTTGACCAACTACAACTATTGTAATTGATCTAGAAAATCTTTGACCTAATCTAAGACAACAATTGATTAGATTTAGTCAATTCTCTAATTAAGTCCATCTTTAATCTAACCATAGGTCTAACCCAATTAATAGACCTAATTCCCACTAACCCATTAACCCAATGTGTTATGGTTTGGGTCTTAGGTTCTTCAATTCACAATCCTAGAACCTAATCAAAATAACTTCTTAATTCTTAATTAAGTTTTGGACTGAGGGTTAGATTCGACTTTTCAAAAAAATAATTTTTATATTTATAAAATAATTTTATAATATGATTCTACCAACCATATTGCATGTTTGATTCATAATCAAGATGCAAGTGAAATAAACATGAAACTACTTTAGATCTAATCTAAACAGGTTCATGTAATTGAAATAATTTCAACTTTAAATAATTTTTTTGCATAAAAATTATTAACAAAGAGATTTTATTTCAAATTTAAATACCTTTTAAATCTAATAAATCATAAATTTAATCTAGATCATATCTAATAAATTTATGATTAAAGACAGATCTACATGAACTAGGATAACCATTGCACTGTAAGGGGTAAACCTTACAGCAGGACAACCTTGCAGTTCGTGATTGATCTAAAATTTTAATTTTAGATTTAATAATCAGATTATAAATTAGATCTAATCTAAGAAATAATCTAAGCATGTATCAATAATCATGTAATGAAGAACCTTGGCTCTTATACCAACTGAAGGAACCAGATCTAGGGTTTCAGGATTAGATATTGAAACTTTTTCAAGATCATACAGCAGAAGACTAAAATAAATTAAAATTTATTTTTTAAAATTAAAGTATTTTTAGATCTAAGATCCTATTATATGATTATTATACAGTATTAAATTAAAAATTAAAATATATAGAGTATGAACTACATGTTGATCATATCAACATGTTTCTATACTACATCTAATGTATGTATTAAATAATAGATCAGATCTATTACCTTGTAAGTTAGACATTCTAACCTCACTGATCCATGCTTGAGGATGATGTTGCAAGCTGTACATGCATTCGACCTCTAGGAGTCGTCCACATGAGCCCACGAATCTCGATCAGAAGTCCTGCTTCAGGAAATCAGCACAGTATGCTAGTACTGTGCTGATCCTTCTTTGATGGTTGATCAGGTGCCTCTTTCTTCTTGATTTGAACTCTTCCAAAGATGAGAAGTAGGAGGAGGAGTTTTAGATCTGAGATGCTCTCAGAAAACTCAAGATGGAGGAAGGAAAGAGATGAAAACAAACAATCTTAGAAGAAGACCCTCTTCTTCTTCTCGTTTCTCTCTCTAAACACCCTATCTTATGTCTATTATATCTCCACGACCCAAAGGTCTTTCTCTCTGATTTTTGGATGGTCTAAAGGTATCTTAAATATATATTTTCATCAAAAATTTTATGAAGAAACTCATTTTATAGAGAGAGATATGATAGAGTCCTTGTCTAGGTCAAATACCTAGTCAAGGCTTATCCAAACATGGCAAGATAAGGGGCGCCCAACTCTTGAGCACCTCCTCTTTATTTTTGTTCATGGACTATTAGAAAAGAGTACACAATGTTTACCCTAAAATCTAAGAAAATATCAAAAAAAAATAGATAAATTCGATGCAAAATTGAAAGAGTTTTGGATTTTTAAAACTCTATTTCATAGAATTTGAAATCCAAACTTATTCCTCTTTGATTTGATCCAAACCACCTTCCATGTAAGAAAAAAGAGAGAAAACCTTTTGTGAATGTGGGAGAGACCTGGGAGAGGGCTTTTGTTGCACAAAATAAGAGGAGATTGGCATGGAATAAGAGAGAGGACATGGGGGGGGGGGCTTATGTGGTGCAAGGTGGAATCCTAGTCTTACTAGGATTCTATCTTAAAACTTGTTTTAATTTAGTTTCTAAAACCAAATCAAATCAAAATTAGATTAACATAATTAAAATAGATCTTAACCCAATTAAAAATCTAATTTAATCAGATTAAATTAGATTTAAATCTGATTTAATTTTTTAATCAAATTAGAAATTAGGTTGACCCAATCCTAATTGAACTAGGACAAGTTTTTCCTTGCAA
Source organism: Elaeis guineensis (assembly GCF_000442705.2). Lineage (NCBI taxonomy): Eukaryota > Viridiplantae > Streptophyta > Magnoliopsida > Arecales > Arecaceae > Elaeis > Elaeis guineensis. Next base: position 84,596,884 of record NC_026004.2, on the reverse strand, counting down.
TTGGCTTATCCAATAAACCAATTAGACTTGATCCAATCAAGCTCAAACCAAATCTAATTAAATTATATTTAATTAGACTTAATCTCAACCCATTGATTTAATCAAATTAAGCCAATTAGCAATCAAATTGCTAATCGATCCTCCTGTAACACTTGCACTGGGTTAAATGTCAATCGTATTGATCATTTAACCCTAGAACGATTCTTAACCATTGATCAACCATTCGATCGGATCATGAACTCTAATGTGTGTGACCTCATTGGTCCGAACCTAAGTCGGTAGCATAGAAATAAATTTCTGTACCAATCGAAGTGACCATCTGCAATAGTACCCGACGATCGGATAGGTCGAATGTGTAGAACAACATCCTTAGAACCCATGCGGATATAGTTTTTATATAATTCATTCTCTTGACCAAAATGATCATAGGATATCTCAGAGTTTAACTGTCAACTCTGATCAGGTTGTCCACATTATATTTTAAAATATCAAATCCATCTGATGGATTACCCCGGTCAAGATTTTGCTAAATTAAAATACAGTGACTCATTCTTCTCCAACTTTTAGAATGGTCAATCCCATCTCGATCACACTCTGACTTTGCAAGTACTTGACTGTGCCCAAAAGCCTTCCATCCCTGAATTAAAAATTTAGTTAGTCCAGTACCAAAGCACAGTGAGTTGCTTGCAAGTCACTGAGGCGATCTCAGGTCTAAGGGATACTTATACCTATATCCCATCAGAGACATTCTCGACAGCAAAATACTCTGGAGTTGGTCATGTTCAATGATGATGTACCCTTACATCTCACCTGTATGCCATACTAGTATCTCCATACTTCTTGGTTAAGAGAACAACCAACCCATATGGCCTACAGCGACCTATGCTCGATAGAAGCTGTCATCCTTATTAACAGCCTATCATTTGGTCGTGAACAGTTTTAAGGACTAATCGATAAATTCTCTCTTTATCGAATCTGAATAGTCCTAAAGACTTCATCATAACAACGGAGTTCATTAGAAGATGAAAGCTTATGATGAAGATGCCAAAAATATATTTTATTTATTAACAAATCAATTGTAATACTTGGTTGCTCAACCATCAACAGCTTGATGATTGGCTTTTGGGACACATTTTTCGACAGAGAGAGCCTTGGTCAAGCTTAAGGAGGGGGCACTTGACCCTAGGATTCCTACTGAGGGGCATTCGGATTAGGGGCCAGGGCTTTTGGTGGAGCATAACCCGATCCTTTCTAATAGAGACGTTCCAATGCATATGGATGCTGTGGAGGGAGGTCTGGTTTGAGACCATGAGGATGTGGTTGTCCGACTACGACAAGCCATTCAGAGGGAGAGAGAGAGCCTGTCTGTGATGGACTTGGCAGTTGCTGGGTCAGAGGTAGGTGTTCAAAGAGAGAGCTCATCTGTGATGGACTTGGCAGTTGCTGGATCGGAGGTAGGTGTTCAGATCGAAGGGGATCTAGGTATGGACCCTTTTCCCCATTAGATGTTTGATGTGGATTTTGATCTGGAATACTCAGGAGGTGAGAGAACTCTCTTTCCGATAAACCTTCGGTAGATTGATCCAGCAGCATGGTCCGGATATTTGGTAGATTGATCCAACAGCATGGTCCAGATATGTGTGTCTTACTCGAGATCTGACTCTCTAGGATGGATCTTGCTCAAGCTGGACAGTGGATCCTGATGGTGTGGAGCACCTATGCAATGGAGTCCAAGGGCCTGTCAGTAGGGATCTTGATGATGTGAAGGCATGATTTGGTTAGGATGGATGCATTCCATAGATGTGAGCAACAAGTGGCCTTAGTCATCTTTAAGCCAATCGGAGGGCCGTGGCTTCTGTTTGGGGTGTATGTGAATACTGAGTATAGGGAGCGGAGGGAGTTGTAGTTGGAGATTATCAAGATAGTGTTGTAGGGCCCACCTCCCTTGTGGTTGGTGACTTCAATTGTATTGTGGGGCCCCATAAGAAGATGGGCAGTAGACAGCATGCGGACAATATTGATTTTAGAGAGTTCAGGGAGTTCATTGGCAATGTGAGCCTAATTGATCTTGGCTATTCTTGATCTTAGTGCAACAAATATGAGGGGATGACTAGAGTTTGGGAGAGGATTGATCGGGCTCTTACCACTGTTGACTGGATCCAGCATTTTTCAGGACACTAGATCCAGCACCTCTCAAGGATTACTTCAGATCATTGTCCGATTCTTATCACCACTGACAGCCTGTTATGCCTAGGGGTCTGTTCAGGTTTGAGAAGTTTTGGACCCTCTACCCTAGGTCATGGGATTTAGTTAAGGAGGTTTGGAGAATGTCGGTCCGTGGGGATGCATGATATCTGATGACCTGGAGGCTGGAGATGGCCAGACATAGATTTCTCCAATAGAATAGGCTTGAGGTGGGTGACATCTTCAAGTAGATTGAGGAGGTGGAGCCGAACATTATGGAGCTACAGAGGAGAGAAGATCAAGAGGGGGCTCTCCAGGAGACTGACTTGAGGGAGCTTCACCCAAGCTCTCGAAGCACCATTTTTTGTTGAGATAGCAGAAGATGCTATGGAGGCAAAAATTCAGAATGCAATTGATCATAGAGAGTGATAGGAATACTAGATTCTTTCATCAGTCCACTATGAGTCGGCAGTCCATCAATCGTATCAGGCGACTGAGGGAGAGTGATGGTAGATGGGTGGATGATAGCAAGAAGATTAGGGAGCATATCCTTCAATTCTTTAGATCATAATGGATGATGCCTTTAGGTGAGGACTCCCCCTTCTAGGGCTCCTGGCCTGTGACTTGTATCTCTAATCAGGAGAATGAGACCCTTGCTTGCTCCTATTGAGGAGGTCTAGAGAGCCCTCAGGTCTCTTGGGGAGGATAAGGCCCTCGGGCTAGATGGATCCCCCCTTGTTCTTCCATCGGTATTGGCCCATTGTGTGGGGAGAGATGGTGGAGGCAGTACAGATGGTCTTTGACTCTAGAGGTATCCCAGAGGAGTGGAAGAAGACTTTGATTGCTATTATCCCAAAGCACCCCGATGCATCCACTCTAGTGCACTTCAAATCGATCAGCCTTTGCACTACTCTCTACAAAGTGTGTGCTAGAGTTTTGGTCAGGCTACTGAAGCCGATCATCTCTCATCTAATCAGTCTTAAGCAGAGAGCCTTTGTTAGTGGCTAGTGCATCTTTGACAATGTCCTATTGGCCCGCAAGTTTATGTATGATCTATAGAGAGCTCCTAGCTGATGAAGTCTTATGGCACTCAAATTGGACATGGGGTGGGCATATAATCGAATGAGCTGGTGATTCTTGTGGTAGACACTTCAGGAGCTTGGATTCAAGATAGATGGATCAACTGGGTCATAAAATATATGGAGTATCCAAGTTTTACCATTCTGATCAATGGTGCTCCAAGGGAGTTCTTTCATTCGATGGTTGGGCTACACTAAGGTTGCTCTCTCTCTCTCCTTATTTATTTATTTTATGTGTTGATGCTGTATCTCGAGTATTAAGGGTGGCTATTCAAGGGTCAAAGCTGGAGCCCTACAGGCCCGCTCTTGGGGCCCAGCCTCTCTCACATCTCCTTTTTCCAGATGACTATCTTTTGATTGACTGGGCCTCGATCTAAAATGCAAGATATTTTACTTCTATCATCGAGGCCTACTGTAGGACCTCGGGATAACTGGTGCATCTACAGAAGTCTACTATCATCTTTAGTCCCAAAAGAAGGCCCAAGTGAAACTAGTGATCCCGGAGAGATTAGGGATCCAAGAGCAGATCGGAGCCCTATCCTATCAGGGGATTCCTCTTATTGGTCAGCATCTTCAAAGGGCTGATTGTAGACCCATGGAGTAGTAGATTGAGGATCGTCTGGAAGGCTGGCATGCCAACTCCCTATCTATGATGGGTAGGACAATGCTCGTGAGATCAGTCTTGAGTTCCACACCTATTTACCTCTTAGCAAATACGATTATGTTGAGCTCTTGTCTTAGATGGTTGAAGCAATTTTTTCAATAGTTTCTATGGGGCTCGAGGCACGATTGTCGCTAGCTCCATTTGCTATCTTAGGAGATGGTCTGTTAGTCGATGGAGGATGGTGGCCTTAGAATTCATCTCTTTTCTTCAGGAGGGAGGCTTTGATTACCAAGCATGCCACTAGATTCTTGATCCAGTCAGATGGTTTGTGGAGCAGGGTGATGAGGGCTTGTTATGGAACTTAGAGTCAAGGCTCTGAGGTCTGCGCTACTCGTGGTGTTCTTTCATCTGGAAGAAGATTTATACCCATGCCCCTGCAGCTTTGGGCCCAGGTTAGATGGCTCATTGGGGATGAAAAATCTATGGATGTGAGCCAGGATGCTTGGATTTCCAGCTTGCCCTTTGTTTGGTGGCTAACCTTCGTCAGCATGGAAATGGATGACCAGCTTCATGTTTGTAACCTGATCACTGTCGATGGTAGGAGTTGGAGAGCTCAGGACATCAACCAGTTTGTTCGGTAGCCTGCTTGTGGATTGAATCTTCACCATCCCAATTTCTATCCATCGTAGCCATGATATGAGAGTGTGAGGCCATTCTTGCTGCCCAAGAGCCCCCATGAGAGACTTGTCTGAGCTATGTAAGCTAGTGGTGAGTACTAGGATTGATGCAGCCTGGATTTGAAGGGTGGTTGCTCATCCCAGAGTAAGACTTTTTCTTTGAAAGGTTGTCTAAGACCGACTTCCAATGCGCACCTTACTCAGAGATAGGCGTATGAAGCTTGCGATGTCCTACCTAGTCTGTGGGCTAGAGGATGAATTGTCAGAGCATGCCCTCCTATGGTGCTCGAGACCAAGGATGATATGGAGGAGGATAGGTGGTCAGTCATGGGAGGCGAGCAATGACCCTTGCTGGATTTTTTCTTGGATGCCTTCTGATGGAGTACTGCTGAGAGGTCTACTTGTGCCTGGGGGGCTAGGATGGTATATGTCACCTGCCAGATTTGACTCTCTAGAAATAGCTTGGTCTTTAAAGCGGAGATGACTCCTACCCATCATGTGTTAGAGAGGGTCTATTGTTTGGCCATAGAGTACAATCACTTTGATGCTGCTAGGATCAGCCTTGATGCTTCAGATTCTTGAAGTCCCCATGTTGCTTCTGCAGCAATCTGAAGGGTTATTTTTATTTCCTAGGGGGCCCCACCGTCAGGTTGTGTCAAGATAAATTTTGATGGTAGTATGAGAGATGGCAGGGGAGGTGCTGACTTTATCATCCTAGGACCTGATGCTAGATTGCTGGCTATAGGGGGATCCTTTCTCTTTGAGCCTTTTATCCTAGGTGCTGAGCTCTGCGCTTCCTAGGTCGATATTGTCTGTGTCTGACAGGAGCTACGAGTGGAAAGGATTATTATTGAGGATAACTCTGCTACTGCTATAGGCTGGATTCGGAGTGATATGATGCAGGTGGAGGCCCATCCGCTTCTCCAAGACATCCAGACCTACCTTCATGACTTCACTACGATCTCTGTCCAGCACGTCTTCTAGGAGGTGAATAGTGCCACTGATAAAATTTTGTATTCTTTTTTTCTTTTTTTTTTTCTTTTTCTTTTTACAAACATAGATAGATATTAATGTCTTAACTTGCATCCTAAATTATTATTTTTCTGTGCATGCTACTTACCTTAGTTTATGAATAATCTAACACTTAGTTAAGTGGAATTTTGCTTGATATGCTTATATTGCTTACAACAATATGAAACTAGTCGAAGATCTGTGCATTGTGAGAGATCGGATGTATAAAAATAATTTTTTAGATATTATTGTTCTATTTTTAATTATTCAGATATTATAAAAAAAGTATATATTTTTTTTCATCTTTCATTTTTTTTTTTCTATTTTTTTCTTTCTTTCCAATCCCTCAACCAATGGCATTTCTCTCCTAATTATCAAATATTTTTTTCCTCTATAGAAGATTGCTTGGCCAATCGAAGTAATCTTGAGAGCTTAATTTCATTGATAGTGGACGGCTACTGCATCCACAGTAGCAACCCTATCCTCTCTAAAGATTTTTTTTTTAATCTATACCGAAGGTTGTTTGGATAATCCAAGCAATTCTCAGACCCTCATTTAATTGGGACTGGATGGCTACTGCATCAGTACCAGCAACTATCCAAATATCTATCAAATGATGTTCTTATCTAAAGAAAGTCTTAGTACTTTATGATTTGTCATAACAGTTAATCTAAACTGATGAAAAAAAAAATTTAAACTAATGAGAAAAAAAATTTATCTGAATACTCTTTCCAAATCACCTCAACAAAACTTTTTGCCTTTTCTCCTCTGATCTCCAACTCTTCTTCCTCCTTTCTTCTGCTGGCCTTCTTAGTCTCTTTTCCTCTACTGCTCTGTCCAAACACTTCAACCTCCTGATAATACATATATATATAGAATAATGGTATGAAACGAAAATGGTAAATGACTTGAATTTGACAACTCTATTTTTCATCTCTGAATTGTCTTTTCGAACAGCCATCTCTTCTTCATTTAAATTATGTAACTCTCTCTCTCTTAATATATAGATAAGGCAACAATCCTTCTCTCAGACATGTCTGGATATTAAAGGCAAATTCTCTACATGCCCTCCCCTCTTTTTTCTTTTCTTCTATTTGATTTTTTTTTCCTAATAAAGAGGGAAGGCACCTCTTCCCTGTGCTCTCCCCTCTCCTCTCTTCTGTCTAATTTTCTTTCTCTTAATTAAAAAGATAAGGCAACTCCTCCACATGCTCTCCCCTCTCCTTTCTTTTCTTCTATCTAATTTTTTTTCTCCATGTGCTCTCCTATACGTCACAAATATAAGACTAATAGGAACTAAAAACAAAAGGCTGAAGGGGTTCAAAATTAGCTAGAAGCTATTATTGTGGATGCAGATTTTAGTGATATTCGATAATTCATATACTATATGTTGGAATTCGAGATTTGGTACATGCATATGTGTTTCAAAATTTTATTTTCTAAATATTACAGTGGAGAATAAGATTAAAGTCCTTTTAATCTAAATTATACATGTATGAAAATATAAAATCACATGGATCTATTTCATATACTGAAATTGATGTATGCTGAAATTCAGATTGTGATCAAATCATATACCTGTTTCGCAATCTTTTTCTTCAAATCTCAATCTGAAAGAGATGAGGTTCTCTCTTAGCCGCACAACTATCTGACCTTTATGAGTATCTACTCGGGATCAGTTTGGAACAATCCTCTTTAATCTAAATTTTTTTTTTCAAAAATTCAGCCTATTGAATCTGAACGAAGCCTAGATCAAGATCAACACTTGATCTCTTTTCTTGATCTTCTTTTTTTCCTCTTCTCTAGAGTTTCTCCTTACTATGTGCTGCTACCAGATACTAAAAACTAGTAAGAAAGAGGCACCCAATAGTCTTGGGCATGAAACACCTTGGGATGCATGTCCCAAGGGAAGGGGCGTGTAGAATGCCCAAGAGAGAAGAAAAAAGGGGAGGAAAAGAGGGCGTGGAGACCTTCTATAGTGTGGGGACTACTGGTTTGGATGCACTAGAGACCTTAGGGGAGGTCTCTTTAAATAGGCATGAAGATTGAATCCTATTCAATCTCATAATACAAGTCCTACTTGCATTGGATTTCTTAATAACTTAAGTTATCCAACTTACTTTAGGAGACCCTTTAGGTGCCAACAATTGGGGCCCTTGCACCCATAATTAGACATCCCAAAACACACCCAAGAGACACCTCATAGGAGAACTAAAGGCTCTCTAATCAATGGACACGCCCAACTTGATCAAATCAAGATGGTACCCAAGAATAACTATCAAAAAAATTAATTAGGAACTTGTACTCTTAATTATATGATCCATAACCTTAGACACCCAACAATTGGAGTCTCATGAATCTTATTTATGTAGGTTATTAGCAGATAATTAAGTTAAAATTATTTTATCAAATAAGTAATCCCAACGGAAAGAGAAATTGGATCCAATATGTGCTAGCAAGGTTATCATGAACCCAATGGGTTTTTCTAAACCCAATTGATACTTCATAAGCTCAATTGCTTATTCCAGGCCTAATCCCTTTGTTGTGTGATCCCATAGGTTCAATTCTATCTGATAGTGAGATATTTAATAATCTCTATCAAAGTATTATTGAAATTCTTTTCAATGGATCGGAATAATTCTACTCTAACTCAGCAAGGATTGTCGATCCAGAATAATTCTAGTGAGCTCTCACAATCCACCAGTGACACATAGCAGTATGTAGTGGTAATCCAGTAGAACTAAAATAAACCTCTAAATATAGTTAACATATGATTCAGTCCCTTTATCATGAGTCCCGACTAGATGGTAGGTCATAGATAAATCATCAAACCTCAGTATCAGTCATATGATAGATTCGATTAGCTCAAGTCCAGTTGTGATTTCTATGAAAACTCTTTTCCATCAATCACACTACCGTGGCTACAGACTCTTAGACTTAGCCTCTCAAATCTCATAGGATTATTCCTCTTTATCAAGGTCGATAGATCCTATCTTGATGCGTACCCCACTCCTACAATGGATCAACTGTCGCCAACATCCATTACAAGGACTCATTGAGACCAATATTTATGTGTTAGTCAAACTCTAGCAGTCTCACTACGAGTAGCAGTACTATCTCAAGTCAAAGAACCAGTCACACAACTGCAGCATCGAGACAATCACTTATGATTGAATATAAATCCAAGTGATCTCTCGTATGGTCATGCTTAGTACTAGTTGTTCTCTAACAACTATCCACACTCGTCATCCTGTATCTCTATACAGTAGATCAGAGACTCATCTATCTCGAAGAAAGTAATTTGTATACCAGTCTATCTGGATCTATCACCATCCTCATGATGATCTTATGATCGAAAGTATTTAAAAATTAAATACATGTCTCTAATTTTTAACCCTTTGAGAATATGTATCGAAACTAATTTTATGGATGATTCAAGGACACATTGCACTTGAATAAAAAATAACTTATCTTTTTATTGATCATATCAATATATTAAGTATAAAATTATGCCATAGATTTATTACAATGTATCAGCCATATTGATTTCTAGGACATACATCTATCAATCTTTCACTTGCACCAAAGCTAATTGGCCACAAATCTAAGTTCCATCTTCTCAAGGTGGACTTTCATTTTTGGTTGGCTTAACTATTTATTTAGTCAGCAGATCTGCCACGTTATCCATAGAGTCTACTCTTCACACCTCAACATATTTTTTTTCGAGGTAGTCGCATATAATATAAAACTGTCGCTCGATGTGTTTAGATTTTTTATGAGACTTCGGCTCCTTAGCAAGTGCTATAGCTCTATTGTTGTCGCAGTACAGTGGTATGGCATCCGATATCATAACCCCAAGTTCCATGACAAATTTTTTGAATCAGAAGTATTTTTTTACAGCATCCAAAGCAGCGACATACTCAGCCTCCGTGGTCGAATCACTATGATGGGTTGCTTGAAACTCTTCTAGCTAACTACACCACCATTGCAAATGAACACGTACCCTGACATAGACTTTCTATCATCAGGATCAGATATGAAGTCTAAGTCAGTATACCCCTCGACTAGCAAATTGAAATCCCCTCCAAAGACCAAGAACAAACCTTTAGTCCTTAAGTATTTAAGGATGTTCTTCACAGCTATCCAGTGTTTCTCGTCTGGATTCGACTGATACCTATTCGTGACACTCACAGCAAGGGCAATATTAGGTCGAGTACATAGCATGACGTATATGAAGCTCCCTATCATTGAGGCATAAGAAATCCTACTCATGCGCTAAATCTCCTCAGATGTGGTCGGACACATCATCTTGGAAAGACTAATACCATGTGTAAGAGGTAAGAGACCTCTTTTAGAGTTTTTCATGCTGAAACTCTTCAGCACCTTCTCTACGTACAGCTTTTATGATAGGCCAAGCATCCCTTAGGTCATCCCTATAGACCTTTATTCTGAGAATATAGGATGCTTCCCCTAGGTCTTTCATGGAGAATTTCTTGGACAACCATCTTTTGACCATGGTCAGCATGGGAATATCATTCCTAATGAGAAGAATATCATCCATGTACAATACGAGGAAGGTGATCGCACTCCCATAGACCCTCTTGTATGTACAAGGTTTCTTTTCATTTTTGATGAAATCAAATGATTTGATTGCCTCATCAAAATGATGGTTCCAACTTTGAGAAGCTTGCTATAATCCATATATGGACCTTTGCAGCTTGCAGACTCTGTGATCACTATCACCAGATGTGAAACCTATAGGCTGCTTCATATAGATATCTTCTTCTAGATAATCATTTAGGAAAGCAGTTTTCACATCCATCTGTCAGATTTTATAATCATAGTAAGCTGCAACAGCAAGCAAAGTATGAATGAATTTCAGCATGGCTATGGATGAGAAGATTTTCTAATAGTCAATACCCTCACGCTGACTATAGCTTTTAGCCATAAGCCTAGTTTTATAGGTCTCTACCTTGCCATCGGCACCTATCTTCCTTTTATAGATCCATTTACACCCAATAGGTACAATACTCTCAGGTGGATCCACTAAGGTTCAGACTTGGTTCGAATGCATAGAGTCAATTTCGGACTTCATCGCATCTAACCATTTCTCGAAATCGATGTCAGACATTACCTCATCAAAAGAGGTAGGATCATCACTATGACCTCTATCTTTCACAAGAAATATTTTCTTTACTTTCTCCGTAAGCATATCCATGTACCTTTCAGGAGGTCGGGAGATCCTACTAGATCTACGAGGTGGTAGAGGAACATCAAATACTGGCTCATAGACTACGGGTTCCTGGGGATCTATAGCTCTTGGCTCTTCAAAGGCATTCTCTTCGAGATCCACTAACCTCCCACTGCCGCTATTCTGGATAAATTATTTTTCTAGAAATATGATATTTCAACTCACAATCACATTATGGTCTTGTGAAAAGTATAAGTAGTATCTCATGAATTTTTTTGGATACCCTATAAAATGAGCTATAATAGATCTATTCTCTAACTTATCCATCATCTATCTCTTGACATAGACTGGACATCTCCAAGTTTTGAGATAACCCAGACTTGACATTTTACCGAACCATATCTCATACGGTGTGGTAGGAACGGACTTTGATGGAACCCTATTCAACAGGTGAATTATAGTTAACAAGATATGTCCTCAAAGAAATAAGGGTAGATCAGTGAAGCTCATCATGAATCGGACCATATTCAATATGGTCCTATTCTTCTTTTCGGATATCCTGTTGAGCTGAGATATTCCAGAAGGAGTCCATTGAGAGACTATGCCATTATCCTTAAGATATCTCAAAAATTTCTGACTAAGATATTCACCTCCTCGATCAGATCAAAAAATCTTAACGGATTTGCCTGTTAGCTTTTCTACTTTATGCTTGAATTCTTTAAACTTTTCAAAGGCCTCAGACTTATATTTCATGAGATACATATATCCGTACCTAGATAGATCATCGATAAAGATAATGAAGTAGGTATAACCACTCCTGATCTGCACATCAAATGGCCCACACACATCGGTGTGTACCAGGATGAGTAACTCAGTGGCCCTCTCCTCATGTCCTACAAAAGGTAGCTTGGCTATTTTTTCTAAAAGACAAGATTCATAAGCTGGATATAACTTTGGGTTAAGAGAGCCAAGGATCTCATCCTTTTTCAATCTGTTTATCCTGTTCTCTCTAATATGGCCTAGTGTATGGTGCCACAATTACTTCTAGTTAATCTCATCTTTGGATCTCTTTTGACTTACGGTACTCACTATTTGCTCATTTAGGTTCACATTCACATCAACATGCAAGTAATAAAGACTATCAATTAAAAGACCTAGTACAACCAATTTGTTTCATAAATAAATAGAACAAAAGTCTTTATTGAAACTAGTTTCAAAAACTTCCTGTGCTAGCACAGATACAAAAATCAAATTCTGACCAACTATAGGAATATAACAACAGTCCTTTAAATCTAATCTAACACCAGATGGTAATCAAAGAGGATAAGTGTCAATAGTCTCTACAGCAACTTTTGCTCCATTGTCGATCTGAAGGATCATGTCACCTTCCCTCAACCTCCTACTTTCTATCAGACCCTTCATTGAGGTATATATACGAGCACTCGAGCTAAAGTCTAATATCCAACTAGATGTAGATGAAATCGTAAGGTTAGATTCAATTACGAGCATACCTTCGGAAGGTTTATCACTCTTTTTGGTCCTTAGGCTCTCCAGGTATTTAGGACAGTTTCTTCTCCAATGGCCTTCAGCATGATAGTAGAAACACTTTCCCTTTACCTCAGCCACTTTTGGACCATCCTTCTTGGGCTTGCTCTCTTTCTTCTGCTTCTTCACGGATTTAACCTTCTTCTTTCTGGTAGACTTTCTCTTGGAAGAAGTCTACTCCACAGTGAGAACAATGCCCCTTGAACTCTTCAAGATTTCCTCCATAGTGACCAACATGTTGATGAGTTCGGGAATAGTGCAGTCAAGTTTGTTCATATAAAAATTCATAATGAATTGACTATATGAACTGGTAAAGGATTCAAGGATCAGATCCATCTATAATTCTTTTTGCATATCTAGCTCGAGCTTTCCAAGCTCCTCAATGTCTTTGATCACTATCATACAGTGCTCATGGACAGACTGCCCCTCGCACATCTTCAGATTGAGGAGTCTCTTGGATACTTCAAAGTACGTAGTATGGCTCTGCTTACCATACAACTCTTGTAGGTGAGTGATCATGGCCCGGACAGTGGGTATATGCTCGTGCTGGCTTTGCAAATCGTTAGACATGGATGCCAGCACATAGCACTTGACCCAACTATCTTCATCTGTCCACTTCTCAAAAGCAGCTCTTTGCACAGCAGTAGGATGGTTTGGTAGCACTACGGGATTCTGATTGAGAACATGATTTAACTATTCTGAGATCAGGACAATCCTGAGGTTTCTAAGCCAGTTTTTGAAATTATTATCGATCAAACGATTGGTTTCAAGGATGCGGGCTAGAAGATTTAACTGTGAGAGTAGAGATTCAAGTTAGACTTTTATACTTATTATTTATATTTACTTCTAGAGATTTTAAGATATAAACAATAACTCTCACTAATTTATCGGATCCCTCCACTCTCCAAGAAGGTAACGAAAACTCTAATGCGACAAAGGATTCTCATTGGGTGCTGTGGTCCCACTGATGACATGCACCTCACCTAACAGTTATTGGTAACATGCACACCGATGCGTAGGCAACTCTTTGTCCAGGTACTTCTCTAAGCATATTGTAGTGACTTGATCTCTAAGTCATGTGGGCTCACCTGACGTTATTACCCACACTTCTTAGTTAAGCCCGACCCACCGTTCCTTGCAGGTGCAAGGCCATCATTGGATCTCTCACCTAATAGTTATTAGACCCAACCCCATCCTTATCCGGGAGTAACTCTTTGCTAATAGAGTAGTTGCGTGTTTCTGATGCAACTGAACCACTGTAACCAGTCGAGAACAATCAACGTCAGTAGCACGCCCGCACATCTACAACAGTGGAAGACCTATGGACTTAATATTTGTGAGGAGGTTTAGGTTTAGGTCTCATCTAATCAGTCATCATATGATCGATCCAACTGGCATGGGCTAAACCAAACTACTAAGCAACCTAATTCAAGATTCAATCTTTCAAATTGGCCAGATAAGTGTAGATCAATGGAGGTCCCTCCATTGCCTTCCTTAGACACCAATATATTGGCTAGGTCAGCTAATGAAACCAATTAAATAACCATGTCTCATTAACTTGCCATAGACACCAATAGGTCGATTGATTAGAATTGGTTAGCTCAAGCGAATCAAGCTCAAACCAACGAGCCAAATTAGGTACTTAGATTAATCGAATCTGCATATGAGATTCAATCGATTTGATCAACAATAATTGTATAATCATTAACTTAATTGATCTAATCCTTATCAACACTTGACTTGGTTTGATCAATTACTTAATCAAATTAGACCCATATGACTCAAATCAAAAACTTTAAATGTGATCCAATTATATGACCTAATTAATGATTTTTTTATGACTAAAATCCTTATGCATAAGCATAAATTTTAGATTATAAAATCATATTTTAGATCTAAATTTTTTATATAAAATTAAAATTTAAAATATAAAAATATTTTTTAGATTTTAATACAAATATATATCACATATATGCATGTAAAATCAAATCTAAACAAAATTTCAGATCTAAGCATGATATCATATATCTCATATACTAATCATGGATCAGATGAAAAGTAAATTTATGATCTAAATATGTAAACATATATTACATATATAAATTAAAATTTAGATCATATGAAAATTTTAAATTTTATGTATGCATCTATGTAGCACATGAAAATAAACTAGAACATTTTTTAGATTAAAATTCAGATCTATACATGCAATTACATATCAACTATATGTTCTAAAATTAAATCTAAAATTAAATTTTAAATTTAAAGATCTATCTATACATCGCATATATCAAGAAAAATCTAATTTTGAATTTTTTTAAAAAAATATGTGTATCAAAATTCAGCATATAAAAATCCGTGACCCTGATACCATAGTTGAAATTCAAAGTTTGGTACATGCATATATTTTTAATTTTTTTTTCTAAATACCACAATGAAGAACAAGATTAAAGCCCTTTTAATCTAAATTATGCATACATGAAAATATAAAACTACATGGATCTATTTCATATGCTAAAATTGATGTATGCTGAAATTCAGATTGTGATCAAATCACATACCTGTTTCGCAATATTTTTCTTCAAATTTAGATCTGAAAGAGATGAAGTTCTTTCTTAGCTGCATAAATATCCAGCCTCTATAAGTATCCACTTAGGATCGCCTGGAATAGCCCTCTTTAATCTAAATTTTTTTCTCCAAAAATTCAGCCTGTTGAATCTGAACAAAGCCTGGATCGCGATCAACACTTGATCTCTTTCCTTGATCTTCTTTCTCTCCTCTTCTTTAGAGTTTCTCCTTGCTATGTGCTGCTATTAGATACTAGAAACTAGCAAAGAAGAGGTACCCAATAGCCTTGGGTGTGGAACACCTTGGGATGCACATCCTAAGGGAAGGGGCGTGTAGAACGCCCAAGAGAGAAGAGAAAAGGGAAGGAAGAGAGGACATGGAGACCATCTATGGGCATGGGGGCTGTTGGTTTGGATGCACTAGGGACCTTAGGGGAGGTCCCTTTAAATAGGTATGAGGATTGAATCCTATTCAATTTCATAATACAAGTCCTACTTGCATTAGGTTTTCTAATAACTTAAGTTATCCAACTTACTTTAGGAGACTCTTTAGGTGCCAATAATTGGAGCCCTTACACCCATAATTAGACACCCCAAAACACACCTAAGAGACACCCCATAAGAGAACTAAAGGCCCTCTAATCAATAGACATGCCCAACTTGATCAAATCAAGGTGGCGCCCAAGAATAACTATCAAGAAAATTAATTAGAGACTTGCACCCTTAATTTATATGATTCATAACCTTAAACATCCAACAATTGGAGTCTCATGAATCTTATTCATATAGATTATTAGCTGATAATTAAGTTAGAATTATCTTATCAAATAAGAAATCTCAATAGAAAGAGGAATTGAGTCCAACCATGTGCTAGCAAGGTTATTATGAACCCAATGGGTTTCTCTAAACCCAATTGATACTTCATAAGCTCAATTGCTTATTCCAGACCTAATTTCTTTGTTGTGTGATCTCATATGTTCAATTCTATCTGATAGTGAGACATACAATAATCTTTATGAAAGTATCATGGAAACTCTTTTCAATGGGTCGGAACAATTTTACTCTAACTCAGTAGGGATTGTCGATCCAGAACAATCCTAATGAGCTTTCACAATCCATTACTGACATCTAGCAGTATGTAATAGTAACCCCAGTAGAACTGAAATAAACCTCTAGGTGTAGTTAACGTATGATTCTGTTATAGCCCAAACCAAGCCCAAAGCCCAGCCCAGCAGATCAAAGCCCAAAAAAAAAAAAAAAAAAAAAAACAGAGCAGGAAGACTCCCGATCGGAGTCTTCCTCTTCTCCGATCAAGAATCAGAGTCCTAGGGCCATTGAAAGACCCTAGGACGAGCTCTATAAGAACCCTTCCCCTCTCCTCTATGGGTAGACCCTGCAGCCATCGATGATTGCCGAAGATTTTTCTCCGATTTTTCCGATTGAAGCCGCGGCCTCCTATTCTTGTGCTCGCCGAAAAACAGAGGCCGAAGACGCCGCCGGAGCTCAGGTAAGGCTCCAACCTTTCTTTCTCTCCTTCCTCCGTTTCCCCTCTGGCCCCAAACATCATTGTCGGTTGCCGACTTTGTCGGAAATTGAGAAGAAAATGATACCCTATTTTTCCCCTGTTCGGCCGAGTCATCTTTCACCCTTTTCCGACCATCGACGCCGTCGTTTGTGGCATCTCACCCTTAGGTTTGGACCCCACCCCTCTATCTGTCTTTTCCGAAAGTCATGGCCGCCGGTGATAGGCCAATGACCGGAGAAATCCGTGGAAAGGAGGCGGTCCCCTGTTTTTCATTTTTTTCTAAAACTCCCGCCGGCCGAGCCTCACCGCCGGCGTTCTGTTGCTCCCTGCTGTCGGCCGCCGCTGTCGGACCATCGACCGTGCCGCTGCAGCCCGCCGGACCACGGGCGACGCCCCTCTGTTCCCCTCCCGTTCGGCCAAAGAAGAGGAAAGAAGAAGAAGAAGAAGAAGAAGAAGGAAAAGAAAAAGAAAAAGAAAAGAAGAAGAAGGAAAAGAAAAGAAAAAGAAAGGAAAAAGAAGAAAAAGAAAAGAAAAAGGAAAAGGAAAAAAAAAAATAATAAAATAATAATAATATAATAATAATAAATAGGATTTTCTCTCCTCTCTCTTCCATGAAGAAAAAGAAAAAAAAAAAAGAGAGAGAGAGAAAAGAAAAGAAAAGAAAAATTATTAAATTAATTAATAAATAATGATATAAATAATAAAATATGAGAAAGAGAGTTTCTCTCTCTTCCCTCTCTCTTCAACCTGAATTGGTATTTTCTCTCTCTAGAATTGGATTTTCTCTCTCTACTTTCTCTCTCTAGAATTCTCTCTCTAGATTCTCTCTCCTAAGATTTCTAGAATTTTGAGAAGAATGATGATGAATTTAAATGATCCTCGTGATGGATTTTTGATCCGTGATCGTCGGACGGTACACCGACATCCACTTTGATCAGATCAAGTATTTTTAGATTTTATTTCTCATGATCTTATTGAATTATCCACATGATAATTTTAGCATGATTTGATCTGATCGATCAGAATTTGTTGAATCATATTGTCTGAAGAATTCAAGATGAGTTTTCTCTCTCTAGAATTTTCTCTCTCTAAAATATTTTCTCTCTTGATTGATTCTCTCTCTAAAAAAAAAAGGTTAGTGAATGAAGAAATTTCTTTTAATAAGTCTGATCTGATTCTAATGAAGAACCCTGATCCATGATTGTCAGACAGCGTACTGGCACCCACCTTAATCAGACCATGAATCTTTAGATTTGATCATCCATGATTTCGATCTAGCCATGATTTGATTTGATCATGATTGATTTCACCAATTAAGATATTGGACCAATCGTAATGTTGGATTGTGTCACTTGATCAATTCGAATTGTACCTCATGAATTCTCTCTCCTCTGATTCTCTCTCTCCACTTGATTTTATGAAATCGATGAAGAAACCTCGATCCTATCACTTCGAATCTGATTTGATCTGATAGTCAAACTTTGGATCGTTTAGGTCCTAATTAGATTTTGATTAGATAAAATTAGATGATCGGACCCAATCTAAATCGTTGAAATATGGTATTCGTATTCTTTCTAATTATTGAAATTGATTCTGTATAGGATTATGGATATTTGATCATAGGATATCGCGATATGATCTTTGAACAGAATTTTTGGAAGAAAATTTATAGAATTATGTGGATTTATTAGAATACGTTTGAGGTAAGTAGTGTTTACTTTTACTGAATTTATCTGGTATATTATGAATTAAATAAATTTATGCATGCTTGCGATTGAAATTATTTATTGAAATAATTGTTGAAAATTATTTATGATGAAAGTTAATTGTAGAAAATTATTTATGATTGAAGTTATTTGTTGAGCAATTATTATGATGATATAAGATCTCAAAGAATGTTATAATTATTTTGACTCGAATATCAATTAATTTTATTATTCTTGAAAATAATATATGAATTGAAAAACAATATGAAATTGACAATCTGACTGTGTTGAGGACCCCGCCAATGGGGGCATATACGTTGGCAATTGACTGTCCTGAGGAGTTATGTCGCCAGTGAGACCAGCGACATGTCGCCAGATAGACCAGCGACAAAACTGCCAGTTAGACCAGCGGTTCCAAAGGACTTGGCTGCCAGATGATTCGCAGCCCACCGCAAGCAGATACGCGGTATTATGACCCTGCCACAGGAATAATGTGGTCATAGTCATGGTTGGTAAGAAGAATTTAAGAAATTGATGAATTTAAGAAAAAAAGCATAATTGAAAATTATGATGAATTGACTTTTATATATGATTGACAGTATGATTATGATTTCATGAAATTACATATTGATTTGTGATGCATAGTATTATTTGCCTGATTATTCAGTTAAAGGTATGCACTGCTTACTGGGCTATTTAGCTCATGATAAGTTTTATATTTTTCTTACAGATCCGGAAAATTAGCATGATGCGGGTTTTCGGTTGGGAGAGCGATTAGAGATGGAGTTAACTCATTGATTTAGGATTTTTCTCAGAATTGATTCAAGACCTTTAGTTTTGTTTTTAGTATTGACTTTGTCAGACAGTTACTTTCTTTTGAACACTTAGTTTTGATTTGTTATTTGAACCAAGGTTGATTATTGAATAAAGAAAAATTTATTTAACTGTTTGTGAAGATATCATGATGAGATGCCTTGCATGCTTATGGAAAAAATATTCTATAAGTATGCGGCGGTTGCCATGACCCTCGATTCAAATCTCGGGTCGGGGGCGTGACAATTTATATGGTATCAGAGCATAAGCGGATGAATTATGAAATATAGAATCAGATATTGAATGGGTGTTAGTGGATAGACACCAGGGACATTATAGTGTAGATCTTTGATAATTGTAGTGGGAAAAATATTTATAAATTTTGATTAAACATTGAGACTATGTATGAAAGGATCACAAGAGATTATGATATATGGAGTTTGAAATATGATGGATGATCTATTGATCATTATATGATTAGTTAGATTCTGATTGAAAGTAATTACAAAAGGATTGACATAAAGTTTTATTGTGTATTATGGTTATTAATTTGATCATAGATTATTCAAGTGAATCGTAAGTTCAAATTCGATGTGAGAATAATACTATGATATTACTTTTAGTTGAGAAGTTGACTATTATTGACAAGATAAAGATTTGATAATAAAATGTTGTTCCAGGATGGACTAAGAAAAATCTTTTATGATGCTTGATTGGAATATTTATCGAAATTGAATTTGGTATGTGGATTATATATAAAGTGGCATATTAGGATGAATGCATATTTGAGGATATTGCAAAGAAACCTATTTCTTATTGATGAAATCGATTATGAGGTTGTAGAATATTTATCATACTGGAATCTTTAATTATCATCCTTAGATCTAGAAAATAGATCTTATTATGTTTCTTGGAGACTACATGATGTGTATGAAATTCCAATTTAAAGATTTCGTATCTAAGTTGATCAAGAGATTTTCTAATATTATTGTTGAGGTTGTTAATGAAAAATTGATATCTTCAGATTAAGATAAAAGATCTGATTTATTTTATTTCAGATTAAGGGATCCATGTGAATTTATAATTTAAAAAATTAGGATTTAGGAATTGATATGGAGTTCCTTTGCTTTTGTTAATGAGGTCCCTAATTGAATCTACTATTAAATAGAGATTTGATTTTTTTGAAGCTTGTATGATTGTTATGAAAGGATATTTAATAGATATTGAAGATCTTGATGATAGAAATTTTAGAAAAAAAAATAATGATTTGAAATTCATATATATTCTGATTATGTCCAAATTTGGTGGAGCATCGAAGGATTTTCTTGTTGATTTGACTTATAAAGATTTTTGGTTTGAAAATTATCGAATTGAAGTGATATGAGAATTAAGATTTGATTCATATTGATTATAGTAAATCTATATGATGGTTTAAATATGATATTGGACTCAAGGGTTAATCAAGATTATTGTACACCAGTAAAAGTATGAATGAGAATAGAAAGTTAATCTTTGACTTCAATTGAAATTTAAAGTTTTAGATCTTTTCTATTGATAAGATAAAGAAATAATTTGATCAAAAATTTTTTTAGTGAAGCTAAGAAATTTTGATTGTTAGATCAGAGTGCGCAGCGGAAGCATGGTAATCTGGACTACTTTGAGTAAGTCAGGAATGTTGACCCTTTGAGTTAAAGAATTATGATAGATGATATGGTTTGATACAAGAAATTTATTGATATTAGAAAGAATAATATTTTAAAATTTTGAATTATTTTAGATATCCTAATGTGACTTTTTAAAAGTAGTGCTTCCATCTACTATGCTACAAAAATAATTAGCATCCTAATTCTAGGATGAGTGGACCTTTGATTTTAGATTTAGAATATTTAGAGATAAATTTTTTTTATCCTAGAATTAAATTTTATAATTCTCTAATTACTAGGAAGAACTTGAGATTGTTTATCGAATGATGATTTTGATCTTAGATTATTATACTCAAATATTTATCTCCAGGGTATAATGAAATTTGAAGTTAGAATTCTTTTGATCATTATTATTTCTCTGACTGAATGGAAAAGATTGAGGTTATCTATTGATATTGAGATTGTTCTACAAAAGATGGATTGGAGTTATTTATAATTTAATTTGATAATGAATCATTAATTAAGAGTTGTTAATGTTTAGATAAAGAAAATTGATATACTTACTTAGAATAGAGAATTGAAAAATGTAGTTTTGATTTAGATCAAATTTTGAGGTATTGATTTTTATTATGGAATGACTTAATGATAAAATTTGCTTCAAGAATTAGAATATTTAAGAGTTTGAGGGTTTGAGTAAAAAAATTTTGATGACTAAAAATAGTGATATTGATTCAATCAACAATGGTGATATTGATCTTTATGAAATGACTTAATGATGAAGTTGCATCAAGAAATAAAATATCAAAAGTTCGAGAATGAGATTGAAATGATAAATCTTCAATCTTTGAAAGTACGAATAAGAGAAAATATTTTAAAATTTTGATTGATTGAGATGTCATCATATGATTCATAGAAGTATATTTTCCTATCTTATGATGGGTTAAAATTAAGGGTGGCTAATATTTTAAAATAAATAAATAAATGAATGAATGATGATGAATGAAGCTCTTATGCAAGAATAGAGACATTGACCTTTTTCTATTCACAAGAGATAGATTTGATTTTTATTTGAGTCATGAGATATTGAATATTAATTTTTACAGGAAATAAGATCATAATTTTGAAATCTTGAAACATTGAAAATCTTTGAGACTGGATCTTGATAAATAAGAAAATGGATGGTTCCGTTCAGATCGATATTTGATGTACTGATTTTTTTCTTATGAAATGATTTAAGAATGAATTTATATCAAGAATTAAAATATTTGTGGATGAGATTCAAATAAGAAACTATGAAGACTCAAGCAAAAATATCCCCAGCTCTTCGAGACTACAGGTATGAAAATTTCGAGGACGAAATTTTTTTTTAGGGGTGAAGAATGTTATAGCCCAAACCAAGCCCAAAGCCCAGCCCAGCAGATCAAAGCCCAAAAAAAAAAAAAAAAAAAAAAACAGAGCAGGAAGACTCCCGATCGGAGTCTTCCTCTTCTCCGATCAAGAATCGGAGTCCTAGGGCCATTGAAAGACCCTAGGACGAGCTCTATAAGAACCCTTCCCATCTCCTCTATGGGTAGACCCTGCAACCATCGATGATTGCCGGAGATTTTTCTCCGATTTTCTCGATTGAAGCCGCGGCCTCCTATTCTTGTGCTCGTCGGAAAACAGAGGCCGAAGACGCCGCCGGAGCTCAGGTAAGGCTCCAACCTTTCTTCCTCTCCTTCCTCCATTTCTCCTCTGGCCCCAAACATCATGTCGGTCGCCGACTTTGTCGGAAATCGAGAAGAAAATGATGCCCTGTTTTTCCCCTGTTCGGCCGAGTCATCTTTCACCCTTTTCCGACCATCGACGCCGCCGTTTGCGGCATCTCACCCTTAGGTTTGGACCCCCACCCCTCTATCTATCTTTTCCGAAAGTCATGGCCGCCGGTGATAGGCCAATGATCGGAGAAATCCGTGGAAAGGAGGCGGTCCCCTGTTTTTCGTTTTTTTCTCAAACTCCCGTCGGCCGAGCCTCACCGCCGGCGTTCTGTTGCTCCCTGCTGTCGGCCGCCGCTGCCGGACCATCGACCGTGCCGCTACAGCCCCCGGACCACGGGCGACGCCCCTCTGTTCCCCTCCCGTTCGACCAAAGAAGAGGAAAGAAGAAGAAGAAGAAGAAGAAGAAGGAAAAGAAAAAGAAAAAGAAAAGAAGAAGAAGGAAAAGAAAAGAAAAAGAAAAGAAAAAAAGAAAAAGAAAAGAAAAAGGAAAAGGAAAAAAAAAAAGAAAAATAAAATAATAATAATATAATAATAATAAATAGGATTTTCTCTCCTCTCTCTTCCATGAAGGAAAAGAAAAGAAAAAAAAAGAGAGAGAGAGAGAAAGAAAAGAAAAGAAAAGAAAAATCATTAAATTAATTAATAAATAATGATATAAATAATAAAATATGAGAAAGAGAGTTTCTCTCTCTTCCCTCTCTCTTCAGCCTGAACTGGTATTTTCTCTCTCTAGAATTGGACTTTCTCTCTCTACTTTCTCTCTCTAGAATTCTCTCTCTAGATTCTCTCTCCTAAGATTTCTAGAATTTTGAGAAGAATGATGATGAATTTAAATGATCCTCGTGATGGATTTTTGATCCGTGATCGTCGGACGGTACACCGACATCCACTTTGATCAGATCAAGTATTTTTAGATTTTATTTCTCATGATCTTATTGAATTGTCTACATGATAATTTTAGCATGATTTGATCTGATCGATCAGAATTTGTTGAATCATATTGTCTGAAGAATTCAAGATGAGTTTTCTCTCTCTAGAATTTTCTCTCTCTAAAATATTTTCTCTCTTGATTGATTCTCTCTCTAAAAAAAAAAAGTTAGTGAATGAAGAAATTTCTTTTAATAAGTCTGATCTGATTCTAATGAAGAACCCTGATCCATGATTGTCAGACAGCGTACTGGCACCCACCTTAATCACACCATGAATCTTTAGATTTGATCATCCATGATTTCGATCTAGCCATGATTTGATTTGATCATGATTGATTTCACCAATTGAGATATTGGACCAATCGTAATGTTGGATTGTGTCACTTGATCAATTCGAATTGTACCTCATGAATTCTCTCTCCTCTGATTCTCTCTCTCCACTTGATTTTATGAAATCGATGAAGAAACCTCGATCCTATCACTTCGAATCTGATTTGATCTGATAGTCAAACTTTGGATCATTTAGGTCTTAATTAGATTTTGATTAGATAAAATTAGATGATCGGACCCAATCTAAACCGTTGAAATATGATATTCGTATTCTTTCTAATTATTGAAATTGATTCTGTATAGGATTGTGGATATTTGATCATGGGATATCGCGATATGATCTATGAACAGAATTTTTGGAAGAAAATTTATAGAATTATGTGGATTTATTGGAATACGTTTGAGGTAAGTAGTGTTTACTTTTACTGAATTTATCTGGTATATTATGAATTAAATAAATTTATGCATGCTTGCGATTGAAATTATTTATTGAAATAATTGTTGAAAATTATTTATGATGAAAGTTAATTATAGAAAATTATTTATGATTGAAGTTATTTGTTGAGCAATTATTATGATGATATATGATCTCAAAGAATGTTATAATTATTTTGACTCGAATATCAATTAATTTTATTATTCTTGAAAATAATATATGAA
Organism: Elaeis guineensis; assembly: GCF_000442705.2. Taxonomy (NCBI): domain Eukaryota; kingdom Viridiplantae; phylum Streptophyta; class Magnoliopsida; order Arecales; family Arecaceae; genus Elaeis; species Elaeis guineensis. The sequence goes on along the minus strand of NC_026004.2, from coordinate 84,572,663 downwards.
TTGAAAGACAACATGAAATTGACAACCTGACTATGTTGAGGACCCCGCCAATGGGGGCATATACGTTGGCAATTGACTGTCCTGAGGAGTTATGTCGTCAGTGAGACCAGCGACATGTCGCCAGATAGACCAGCGACAAAACTGCCAGTTAGACCAGCGGTTCCAAAGGACTTGGCTGCCAGATGATTCGCAGCCCACTGCAAGCAGATACGCGGTATTATGACCCTGCCACAGGAATAATGTGGTCATAGTCATGGTTGGTAAGAAGAATTTAAGAAATTGATGAATTTAAGAAGAAAAGTATAATTAAAAATTATGATGAATTGACTTTTATATATGATTGACAGTATGATTATGATTTCATGAAATTACATATTGATTTGTGATGCATAGTATTATTTGCCTGATTATTCAGTTAAAGGTATGCACTGCTTACTGGGCTATTTAGCTCATGATAAGTTTTATGTTTTTCTTACAGATCCGGAAAATTAGCATGATGCGGGTTTTCGGTTGGGAGAGCGATTAGAGATGGAGTTAACTCATTGATTTAGGATTTTTCTCAGAATTGATTCAAGACCTTTAGTTTTGTTTTTAGTATTGACTTTGTCAGACAGTTACTTTCTTTTGAACACTTAGTTTTGATTTGTTATTTGAACCAAGGTTGATTATTGAATAAAAAAAATTTTATTTAACTGTTTGTGAAGATATCATGATGAGATGCCTTGCATGCTTATGGAAAAAGTATTCTATAAGTATGCGGCGGTTGCCATGACCCTCGATTCAAATCTCGGGTCGGGGGCGTGACAATTTATATGGTATCAGAGCATAAGCGGATGAATTATGAAATATAGAATCAGATATTGAATGGGTGTTAGTGGATAGACACCAGGGACATTATAGTGTAGATCTTTGATAATTGTAGTGGGAAAAATATTTATAAATTTTGATTAAACATTGAGACTATGTATGAAAGGATCACAAGAGATTATGATATATGGAGTTTGAAATATGATGGATGATCTATTGATCATTATATGATTAGTTAGATTCTGATTGAAAGTAATTACAAAAGGATTGACATAAAGTTTTATTGTGTATTATGGTTATTAATTTGATCATAGATTATTCAAGTGAATCGTAAGTTCAAATTCGATGTGAGAATAATACTATGATATTACTTTTAGTTGAGAAGTTGACTATTATTGACAAGATAAAGATTTGATAATAAAATGTTGTTCCAGGATGGACTAAGAAAAATCTTTTATGATGCTTTTTGGAATATTTATCGAAATTGAATTTGGTATGTGGATTATATATAAAGTGGCATATTAGGATAAATGCATATTTGAGGATATTGCAAAGAAACCTATTTCTTATTGATGAAATCGATTATGAGGTTGTAGAATATTTATCATACTGGAATCTTTAATTATCATCCTTAGATCTAGAAAATAGATCTTATTATGTTTCTTGGAGACTACATGATGTGTATGAAATTTCAATTTAAAGATTTCGTATCTAAGTTGATCAAGAGATTTTCTAATATTATTGTTGAGGTTGTTAATGAAAAATTGATATCTTTAGATTAAGATAAAAGATCTGATTTATATTTATTTCAGATTAAGAGATCCATGTGAATTTATAATTTAGAAAATTGGGATTTAGGAATTGATATGGAGTTCCTTTGCTTTTGTTAATGAGGTCCCTAATTGAATCTACTATTAAATAGAGATTTGATTTTTTTGAAGCTTGTATGATTGTTATGAAAGGATATTTAATAGATATTGAAGATCTTGATGATAGAAATTTTAGAAAAAAAAAATAATGATTTGAAATTCATATATATTCTGATTATGTCCAAATTTGGTGGAGCATCGAAGGATTTTCTCGTTGATTTGACTTATAAAGATTTTTGGTTTGAAAATTATCGAATTGAAGTGATATGAGAATTAAGATTTGATTCATATTGATTATAGTAAATCTATATGATGGTTTAAATATGATATTGGACTCAAGGGTTAATCAAGATTATTGTACACCAGTAAAAGTATGAATGAGAATAGAAAGTTAATCTTTGACTTTAATTGAAATTTAAAATTTTAGATCTTTTCTATTGATAAGATAAAGAAATAATTTGATCAAAATTTTTTTTAGTGAAGCTAAGAAATTTTGATTGTTAGATCAGAGTACGCAGCGGAAGCATGGTAATCTGGACTACTTTGAGTAAGTCAGGAATGTTGACCCTTTGAGTTAAAGAATTATGATAGATGATATGGTTTGATACAAGAAATTTATTGATATTAGAAAGAATAATATTTTAAAATTTTGAATTATTTTAGATATCCTAATGTGACTTTTTAAAAGTAGTGCTTCCATCTACTATGCTACAAAAATAATTAGCATCCTAATTCTAGGATGAGTGGACCTTTGATTTTAGATTTAGAATATTTAGAGATAAATTTTTTTTATCCTAGAATTAAATTTTATAATTCTCTAATTACTAGGAAGAACTTGAGATTGTTTATCGAATGATGATTTTGATCTTAGATTATTATACTCAAATATTTATCTCCAGGGTATAATGAAATTTGAAGTTAGAATTCTTTTGATCATTATTATTTCTCTGACTGAATGGAAAAGATTGAGGTTATCTATTGATATTGATGATTGTTCTACAAAAGATGGATTGGAGTTATTTATAATTTAATTTGATAATAAATTGATTAATTAAGAGTTGTTAATGTTTAGATAAAGAAAATTGATATACTTACTTAGAATAGAGAATTGAAAAATATAGTTTTGATTTAGATCAAATTTTGAGTTATTGATTTTTATTATGGAATGACTTAATGATAAAATTTGCTTCAAGAATTAGAATATTTAAGAGTTTGAGGGTTTGAGTAAGAAAATTTTGATGACTAGAAATAGTGATATTGATTCAATCAACAATGGTGATATTGATCTTTATGAAATGACTTAATGATGAAGTTGCATCAAGAAATAAAATATCAAAAGTTCGAGAATGAGATTGAAATGATAAATCTTCAATCTTTGAAAGTATGAATAAGAGAAAATATTTTAAAATTTTGATTGATTGAGATGTCATCATATGATTCATAGAAGTATATTTTTCTATCTTATGATGGATTAAAATTAAGGGTGGCTAATATTTTAAAATAAATAAATAAATGAATGAATGATGATGAATGAAGCTCTTATGCAAGAATAGAGACATTGACCTTTTTCTATTCACAAGAGATAGATTTGATTTTTATTTGAGTCATGAGATATTGAATATTAATTTTTATAGGAAATAAGATCATAATTTTGAAATCTTGAAACATTGAAAATCTTTGAGACGTGGATCTTGATAAATAAGAAAATGGATGGTTCCGTTCAGATCGATATTTGATGTACTGACTTTTTTCTTATGAAATGATTTAAGAATGAATTTATATCAAGAATTAAAATATTTGTGGATGAGATTCAAATAAGAAACTATGAAGACTCAAGCAAAAATATCTCCAGCTCTTCGAGACTACAGGTATGAAAATTTTGAGGACGAAATTTCTTTTTAGGGGTGAAGAATGTTATAGCCCAAACCAAGCCCAAAGCCCAGCCCAGCAGATCAAAGCCCAAAAAAAAAAAAAAAAAAAAAAACAGAGCAGGAAGACTCCCGATCGGAGTCTTCCTCTTCTCCGATCAAGAATCGGAGTCCTAGGGCCATTGAAAGACCCTAGGACGAGCTCTATAAGAACCCTTCCCCTCTCCTCTATGGGTAGACCCTGCAGCCACCGATGATTGCCGGAGATTTTTCTTCGATTTTTTCGATTGAAGCCGCGGCCTCCTATTCTTGTGCTCGTCGGAAAACAGAGGCCGAAGACGCCGTCGGAGCTCAGGTAAGGCTCCAACCTTTCTTCCTCTCCTTCCTCCGTTTCTCCTCTGGCCCCAAACATCATTGTCGGTCGCCGACTTTGCCGGAAATCGAGAAGAAAATGATGCCCTATTTTTCTCCTGTTCGACCGAGTCATCTTTCACCCTTTTCCGACCATCGACGCCGCCGTTTGCGGCATCTCACCCTTAGGTTTGGACCCCCACCCCTCTATCTGTCTTTTCGGAAAGTCATGGCCGCTGGTGATAGGCCAATGACCGGAGAAATCCGTGGAAAGGAGGCGGTCCCCTGTTTTTCATTTTTTTCTAAAACTCCCGCCGGCCGAGCCTCACCGCCGGCGTTCTGTTGCTCCCTGCTGTCGGCCGCCGCTGCCGGACCATCGACCGTGCCACTGCAGCCCGCCGGACCACGGGCGACGCCCCTCTGTTCCCCTCCCGTTCGGCCAAAGAAGAGGAAAGAAGAAGAAGAAGAAGAAGAAGAAGAAGGAAAAGAAAAAGAAAAAGAAAAGAAGAAGAAGGAAAAGAAAAGAAAAAGAAAAGAAAAAGAAGAAAAAGAAAAGAAAAAGGAAAAGAAAAATAAAATAAAATAAAATAATAATAATATAATAATAATAAATAGGATTTTCTCTCCTCTCTCTTCCATGAAGGAAAAGAAAAGAAAAGAAAAAAAGAGAGAGGGAGAAAAGAAAAGAAAAGAAAAATCATTAAATTAATTAATAAATAATGATATAAATAATAAAATATGAGAAAGAGAGTTTCTCTCTCTTCCCTCTCTCTTCAGCCTGAACTGGTATTTTCTCTCTCTAGAATTGGACTTTCTCTCTCTACTTTTTCTCTCTAGAATTCTCTCTCTAGATTCTCTCTCCTAAGATTTCTAGAATTTTAAGAAGAATGATGATGAATTTAAATGATCCTCGGGATGGATTTTTGATCCGTGATCGTCAGACGATACACCGACATCCACTTTGATCAGATCAAGTATTTTTAGATTTTATTTCTCATGATCTTATTGAATTGTCCACATGATAATTTTAGCATGATTTGATCTGATCGATCAGAATTTGTTGAATCATATTGTCTGAAGAATTCAAGATGAGTTTTCTCTCTCTAAAATTTTCTCTCTCTAAAATATTTTCTCTCTTGATTGATTCTCTCTCTAAAAAAAAAATTTAGTGAATGAAGAAATTTCTTTTAATAAGTCTGATCTGATTCTAATGAAGAACCCTGATCCATGATTGTCAGACAGCGTACTGGCACCCACCTTAATCAGACCATGAATCTTTAGATTTGATCATCCATGATTTCGATCTAGCCATGATTTGATTTGATCATGATTGATTTCACCAATTGAGATATTGGACCAATCGTAATATTGGATTGTGTCACTTGATCAATTCGAATTGTACCTCATGAATTCTCTCTCCTCTGATTCTCTCTCTCCACTTGATTTTATGAAATCGATGAAGAAACCTCGATCCTATCACTTCGAATCTGATTTGATCTGATAGTCAAACTTTGGATCGTTTAGGTCCTAATTAGATTTTGATTAGATAAAATTAGATGATCGGACCCAATCTAAACCGTTGAAATATGGTATTGGTATTCTTTCTAATTATTGAAATTGATTCTGTATAGGATTGTGGATATTTGATCATGGGATATCGCGATATGATCTATGAACAGAATTTTTGGAAGAAAATTTATAGAATTATGTGGATTTATTGGAATACGTTTGAGGTAAGTAGTGTTTACTTTTACTGAATTTATCTGGTATATTATGAATTAAATAAATTTATGCATACTTGCGATTGAAATTATTTATTGAAATAATTGTTGAAAATTATTTATGATGAAAGTTAATTGTAGAAAATTATTTATGATTGAAGTTATTTGTTGAGCAATTATTATGATGATATATGATCTCAAAGAATGTTATAATTATTTTGACTCGAATATCAATTAATTTTATTATTCTTGAAAATAATATATGAATTGAAAGACATTATGAAATTGACAACCTGACTGTGTTGAGGACCCCGCCAATGGGGGCATATACGTTGGCAATTGACTGTCCTGAGGAGTTATGTCGCCAGTGAGACCAGCGACATGTCGCCAGATAGACCAGCGACAAAACCGCCAGTTAGACCAGCGGTTCCAAAGGACTTGGCTGCCAGATGATTCGCAGCCCACCGCAAGCAGATACGCGGTATTATGACCCTGCTACAGGGATAATGTGGTCATAGTCATGGTTGGTAAGAAGAATTTAAGAAATTGATGAATTTAATAAGAAAAGCATAATTGAAAATTATGATGAATTGACTTTTATATATGATTGACAGTATGATTATGATTTCATGAAATTACATATTGATTTGTGATGCATAGTATTATTTGTCTGATTATTCAGTTAAAGGTATGCACTGCTTACTGGGCTATTTAGCTCATGATAAGTTTTATGTTTTTCTTACAGATCCGAAAAATTAGCATGATGCGGGTTTTCGGTTGGGAGAGCGATTAGAGATGGAGTTAACTCATTGATTTAGGATTTTTCTCAGAATTGATTCAAGACCTTTAGTTTTGTTTTTAGTATTGACTTTGTCAGACAGTTACTTTCTTTTGAACACTTAGTTTTGATTTGTTATTTGAACCAAGGTTGATTATTGAATAAAAAAAAATTTATTTAACTGTTTGTGAAGATATCATGATGAGATGCCTTGCATGCTTATGGAAAAAGTATTCTATAAGTATGCGGCGGTTGCCATGACCCTCGATTCAAATCTCGGGTCGGAGGCGTGACAGATTCAGTTCCTCTATCGTGAGTCTCGACTAGATGGTAGGTCATGGATAAATCATCAAATCTCAGCATCAGTCATATGATAGATTCGATTAGCTCAAGCCCAATTGTGACTTCTATGAAATCTCTTTTTCATCAATCACACTGCTGTAGCTATAGACTCTTAAACTTAGCCTCTCAAATTTCATAGGACTACTTCTCTCTATCAAAATTGATAGATCCTATCTTGATGCGCACTCTACTCCTACAGTGGACCAACTATCACCAACATCCACTACAAGGGCTCATTAAGACCCATGTTTATGTGTCAGTCAAACTCCAGTAACCTCACTGTGAGTAGCAATACTATCTCAAGTCAAAAGATTAGTCATACAACTACAGCATTGAGATAATCACTGATGATCAAATAAAAATCCAAATGATCTCTCGTATAGTCACGCTCAATACTAGTTGTTCTCTAACAACTATCCACACTCATCGTCCTGTGTCTCTACACAGTAGATCAGAGACTCATCTATCCTGAAGAAAGTGATTTGTGTGCCAGTCTATCCGGATCTATCACCATCCTCATGATGATCCTATGATCGGAAGCATTTAGGAATTAAATACATGTCTCTAATTCTCAACCCTTTGAAAATATGTATCGAAACTAATTTCATGGATGATTCAAGGATACATTACACTAGAATGAAAAAGAACTTACCCTTTTATTTATCATATCACTATATTAAGTATAAAATTATACCCTAGATTTATTACAATATGTCAGCCATATTGGCTTCTAAGACATATATCTAACAATCTTTCATTTGGACTAAAGCCAATTGGCTACAAATCTAAGTCTCATCTTCTCAAGGTGGACTTTTATTTTTGGTTGGCTCAACTGCTTAGTCAGCGGATCTGCCACGTTATCCGCAGAGTCTACTCTTTGCACCTTGACATATTTTTTTTTAAGGTAGTTGCACATAATATGAAACTGCTGCTTGATGTGCTTAAATTTTTGATGAGACCTCACCTCCTTAGTAAGTGCTATGGCTCCATTATTGTCACAGTACAGCTGTATGGCATCCAATGTCATAACCCTGAGTTTTGCGACGAACTTCTTGAACTAGAAGCCTTCCTTTGCAACATCCGAAGAAGCGACATATTCAGCCTCCATGGTCAAATCCGCTATGATGGGTTGCTTGAAACTCTTCTAGCTAACTGCAGCATCATTGCAAATGAACACGTATCCTGATGTAGACTTTCTATCATCAAGATCAGACATGAAGTCTGAGTCAGTATATCCATCGACTCATAAATCAGAACTCCTCCAAAGATCATGAATAAATCTTTAGTTCTTCTTAAATACTTAAGGATGTTCTTCACAGTTATCCAGTTTTCCTCGTCTGAATTCGATTGATATCTACTCGTGATACTCACAGCAAGGGCAATATCAGGTCGAGTACATAGCATGACATACATGAGGCTCCTTATTATCGAGGTATAAGAAATCCTACTCATACGCTAAATCTCCTCAGATGTGGTCGGATACATCATCTTGAAAAGACTAATACCATGCCTAAGAGGTAAGAGACCTCTCTTGGAGTTTTTCATGCTGAACTTTTTCAGCACCTTCTCTATGTACAACTTTTGTGACAGGCCAAGCATCCGCTTAGGTCTATCCCTATAGACCTTTATTCCGAGAATATAGGATACTTTTCCTAGGTCTTTCATAGAGAATTTCTTAGACAACCATCTTTGGACTGTGGTTAGCATGAAAATATCATTCTCAATGAAGAGAATATCATCCACGTACAATACAAGAAAGATGATCGCAGTCCCACTGACCCCCCTATATACACAAGATTCTTTTTTATTTTTGATGAAATCAAATGATTTGATTGCCTCATCAAAATGATGGTTCCAACTTCGAGAAGCATGCTTAAATCCATATATGGACCTTTGCAGCTTGCAGACTCTGTGATCACCATCACCAGACGAAAAACCCATAGGCTACTCCATATAGATATTTTCCTCTAGATATTCATTTAGAAAAATAGTTTTCACATCCATCTGCTAGATTTCATAATCATAGTAAGCTGCAATAGTAAGAAAAGTATGGATGGATTTCAGTATGGCTACGGACGAGAAGATTTTCTAATAGTCAATGCCCTCGTGCTGACTATAGCCCTTAGCCATAAGCTTAGCTTTATACGTCTCTACCTTACCATTGACACCTATCTTCCTTTTGTATATCCATTTACACCCAATGGGTAAAATACTCTCAGGTGGATCCACTGAGGTCCAGACTTGGTTCGAGTGCATAAAATCAATTTCTGACTTCATCGCATCTAATAATTTTTTGAAATCGATGTCAGACATCACCTCATCAAAGGTGATAGGATCATTACTATGATCCCTATCTCCTATAAGGAATATTTCCTTTACTTCTTCCGTAAGCATACCCATATACCTTTCAGGAGGTCGAAAGATCCTGCTAGATCTACAAGGTGGTAGAGGAACACCAACTACTGGCTCATGGACTACGGGTTCCTGAGGATCTATAGCTCTTGACTCTTCAGAGACTTTCTCTTCGAGCTTCACTAACCTCCTACTGCTGCCATCCTGGATAAACTGTTTTTCTAGGAATGAGGTGTTTCGACTCACAATCATATTGTGGTCTTATGAAAAGTAGTAGTATCTCATGAATTCTTTTGAATATCCTATAAAGTGAGCTATAATAAATCTATCCTCCAACTTATCCACCATCTGTCTCTTAATATAGGCCGAACATCTCCAAGTCTTGAGATAATCCAGACTTGACTTCTTACCGAACCATATCTCATACGGTATGGTAGGAACGGACTTTGATGGAATCCTATTCAACAGGTAAATTACTGTTAATAAGGCATGTCCCCAAAGAAATAAGGGTAGATCAGTAAAGCTCATCATGGATCGAACCATATCCAATAGGATCCTATTTCTCCTTTCAGATGCCCTGTTGAGCTGAGGTGTTCTAGGAGGGGTCCATTAAGAGACTATGCCGTTATCCTTAAGATATTTCAGAAATTTTTGACTAAGGTATTCACCTCCTTGATCAGATCAACGAACCTTAACAGATTTGCCTATCAGCTTTTCTACTTCATGCCTAAATTTTTTTAACTTTTCAAAGGCTTCAGACTTGTGTTTCATGAGATACACATATCCATACCTAGTCAGATCATCGGTAAAGATAATGAAATAGGTATAACCACCCCTAACCTGTACATCAAATGGCCCACACATGTCAGTGTGTACCAGGGTGAGTAACTCAGTGGCCCTCTCTCCATATCCTACAAAGGGTAACCTGATCATTTTTTCTCGAAGGCAAGATTCACAAGCTAGATACGATTCTGGATTAAAAGAGCCAAAGATCCCATCCTTTTTCATTCTGTTTATTCTATCCTCTCCAATATGGTCTAGTCTATGGTGCCACAAGTACTTCTGGTTAATCTCATCTCTGAGTCTCTTTTGACCTACGGCACACTATTTTCTCGTTTAGGTTCACATTCGCATCAACATGCAAGTGATAAAGACTGTCAATTAAAAGATCTCGTGCAATCAATTTATTTCATAAATAAATAGAATAAAAGTCTTTATTGAAACTAATTTCAAAAAGTTTCTGTGCTAGTACAGACATGGAAATCAAATTTTGACTAGCTACAAGAACATAATAACAGTCCTTTAAATCTAATCTAACACCAAATAATAATCGAAAAGGGCAAGTGCCAACGACCTTTGCAGCAACCTTTTCTCTATTGTCGATCTGAAGGATCATGTCACCTTCTCTCAACCTCCTACTTTCTATCAGACCTTGCATTGAGGTACATATATGAGCATTCAAACCAGAGTCTAATACTCAACAAGAAGTAGAAGAAATCATAAAGTTAGATTCAATTACAAGCATACCTTCAGAAGGTTTATCATCCTTTTTGGTATTTAGGTTCTCCAGGTATTTAGGATAGTTCCTTCTCTAGTGGCCTTCAGCATGACAGTGAAAATACTTTTTCTTTGCCTCAGCCACCTTTGGACCATCCTTCTTCGGCTTGCTCTCTTTCTTCTGCTTCTTCATGGATTTAACCTTCTTCTTTCTAGTAGACCTTCTCTTGGAAGAAGAAGTTCGCTCCACAGCGAGAGCAGTGCCCCTTGAACTCTTCAAGGTTCCCTCCATAGTGACCAACATATTGACAAATTCAAGAATAGTGCAGTCAAGTTTATTCATATTAAAATTCATAATGAATTGACTATATGAATTGGTAAGAGATTGAAGGATCAGATCCATCTATAATTCTTTTTCTATGTCTAATCCGAGCTTCTCAAGCTCCTCAATGTCCTTGATCACTGTCATATAGTACTCATGAACAGATTGCCCCTCACGCATCTTCAGATTGAAGAGTCTCTTGGACACTTCGAAGCACATAGTATGGCTCTACTCACTATACAACTCTTATAGGTGAGTAATCATGGCTCAGGCAGTGGACATATGCTCGTGCTGGCTTTGCAACTCGTTTGACATGGATGCCAGCACATAGCACTTGACCCGATTATCTTCATCCATCCATTTTTCAAAAGTAACTCTTTGCTCAGCAGTAGGATGGTTTGGTAGCACTATGGGATCCTGATCGAGAATATGGCTTAACTTTTCTAAGATCAGAATAATCTTGAGATTTTTGAGTCAGTCTTTGAAATTATTACCAGTCAAACGATTGGTTTCAAGGATGCGGGCTAGAGGGTTTAACTACGAGAGTAGAGATTCAAGTTAAACTTTTATATTTAATATTTATATTTACTTCTAGAGATTTTAAGATACAAACAATGACTCTCACTATTTTATCGGATCTCTCCACTCTCTGAAAAGAAAACAAAAATTCTAACGCAACAAAAGATTCCTAGTGGGTGCTGTGTCCCATCGATGACATGCACCTCACCTAACAGTTATTAGTAACATGCACATCGATGCGTAGGCAACTCATTGCCCAGATGCTTCTCTAAGCATGTTGCAGTGACTTGATCTCTAAGTTATATAAACTCATCTAATAGTTATTGCCCACACTTCTTAGTTAAGCCCAACCCATCGTTCACTTGTAGGTGCAAGGCTATCATTGGGTCCCTCACCTAACAGTTATTGGACCCAACCCCATTCTTATCCTGGAGCAACTCTTTACTAATAGAGTCATTGCGTGTTCTCGATATAACTAAACCACTGTAACCAGTCGAGAACAATCAATGCTGATAACACACCCACACATCTACAATGATGATCTATGGACTTAATATTTATGAGAAAGTTTAGATTTAGATCTCATCTAATCAGTCATCATATGATCGATCTAACTGGCATGGGCTAAACCAAACTACTAAGCAACCTAATTCAAGATCTAATCTTCCAAATTGACCAGGTAAGTGGAGATCGATGGGGGTCCCCCCATTGCCTTCTTTAGATACCAATAAATTGATCAGGTCAGCTAATGAAACTAATTAAATAATCACATCTCATTAACTTATCTTAAACATCAATAGATCGATTGATCAGAATTGGTTAGCTCAAGTGAATCGGGCTCAAACCAATAAGCCAAATTAGGTCCTTAAGTTAATCAATTCTACATATGGGATTCAATCGATTTGATCAACAATAATTGTATGATCATTAACTTAATTGATCTGATTTTTATTAATACTTAACTTGGTTTGATCAATTACTTAATTGAATTAGACCCATATGACTCAAATCAAAAATATTAAATACAATCCTATTACATGACCTAATTAATAATTTTCTCATGATCAAAATCCTCTTGCACAAGCATAAATTTTAAATTATAAAATCATATTTCAAATCTAAATTTTTTATATAAAAATAAATTTTAAAATATAAAAATATTTTTTAGATTTTAATATACAAACATATATCACATATATGCATGTAAAATCAGATCTAAACAAAATTTCAGATCTAAGAATGATATCATATATCTCATATACTAATCATGGATCAGATCAAAAATAAATTTATGATCTAAATATATAAATATATATCACATATATGAATCAAAATTTAGATCACATAAAAATTTTAGATTTTATGCATGCATCTATGTATCACATAAACATGAACTAGAACTCTTTTTAAATCAAAATTCAGATCTATGCATGCAATTATATACCAACTATATGTTCTAAAATTAAATCCAAAATTAAATTTTATATTTGAAGATATATTTATATATCTCATGTATCAAGAAAAAATTTAATTTTGAAATCTTTTAAAAAATATGTGTATCAAAATTCAGTATATGAAAACCCATAGCTCTGATACCTCTGTTGGAATTCAGAGTTTGGTGCATGCATATGTGCTTCAAAATTTTATTTTCTAAATACTATAGTAAAGAATAAGATTAAAGTCCTTTTAATCTAAATTATACATGTATGAAAAATATAAAACCACATGGATCTATTTTATATGCTGAAATTGATGTATGCTGAAATTCAGATTATGATCAAATCACATACTTGTTTCACAATCTTTTTCTTCAAATCTGAATTTAGAAGAGATGAGGTTTTCTCTTAGCCATATAAGTTTTCAACCTTTACAAGTATCTACTTGAGATCAGTTTGGAGCAGTCCTCTTTAATCTGAATTTTTTTCTCCAAAAATTCAGCCTGCTGAATCTGAACGAAGCTTGGATCACAATAACACTTGATCTCTTTCCTTGATCTTCTTCTTCTCCTCTTCTCTAAAATTTCTCCTTGCTATGTGCTGCTACCAGATACTAGAAACCAGTAAGAAAGAGGCACCCAATAGCCTTGGGCATGGAACACCTTGGGACGTGCATCCCAAGGAAAGGGGCGTGTAGAATGCCCAAGAGAGAAGAGAAAAAGGGAGGAAGAGAGGGCATGGAGACCTTCTATGGGTGTGGAGGCTATTGGTTTGGATGCACTAGAGACCTTAGGGAAGGTTTTTTTAAATAGGAATGAGGATTGAATCCTATTCAATCTCAAAATATAAGTCCTACTTGCATTGGGTTTCCTAATAACTTAAGTTATCCAACTTACTTTAGGAGACCCTTTAGATACCAATAATTGAGGCCCTTGTACCTATAATTAGACACCTCAAAATACACCCAAGAGATGCCCCATAGGAGAACTAAAGGCCTTCTAATCAATGAACATGCCCAACTTGATCAAACCAAAGTGGCACCCAAAAATAACTATCAAAAAAATTAATTAGGGACTTGCACTCTTAATTTATATGATCCATAACCTTAGACACCCAACAATTAGAGTCTCATGAATCTTATTCATATAGGTTATTAGCAGATAATTAAGTTAGAATTATCTTATCAAATAAGTAATCTCAACGAAAAGAGAAATTTGGTCCAACCATATACTAGCAAGGTTATCATGAATCCAATAGGTTTCTTTAAACCCAATTGATACTTCATAAGCTCAATTACTTATTCCAGACCTAATCTTTTTATTGTATGACCCCATAGATTCAATTCTATCTGATAGTGAGACATACAATGATCTCTATCAAAGTATCATTGAAACTCTTTTCAATAGGTCAGAACAATTCTACTCTAACTCAGCAAGGATTGTCGATCCAGAACTATCCTAGTGAGCTCTCACAATCCATCAGTGACACCTAGGAGTATATAGTGATAACCTAGTAGAACTAAAATAAATCTCTAGATATAATTAATGTATGATTCAGTCCCTCTATCGTAAGTCCCGACTAGATGGCAGGTCATGGATAAATTATCAAACCTCAGCATCAATCATATGATAGATTCGATTAGCTCAAGTCCAGTTGTGACTTCTATGGAAATTTTTTTTCATCAATCATACTACTATGGCTACAGACTCTTAGACTTAGCCTCTCAAATCTCATAGGACTACTCTTCTCTATCAAGATCGATAGATCCTATCTTGATGTGGACCCCACTCCGATAGTGGACCAACTATCGTCAACATCCACTACAAGAGCTCATTGAGATCCTTATTTATATGTCAGTCAAACTTCAGCAGCCTCACTGTGAGTAGCAGTACCATCTCAAGTCGAAGAATCAGTCACATAACTATAGTATCGAGACAATCACTGACGATTGAATAGAAATCTAAGTGATCTCTCGTATGGTCACGCTTAGTACTAGTTATTCTCTAACAACTATCTACACTCGTCGCCCTGTGTCTCTACATAGTAGATCAGAGACTCATCTATCTTGAAGTAATTTGTGTATCAGTCTATCCAGATCTATCACTGTCCTCATGATGATCCTATGATCGAGAGCATTTAGAAATTAAATACATATCTCTAATTTTCAACCTTTTGAGAATATGTATCAAAATTAATTTCATGGACGATTCAAAGATACATTACACTTGAATGAAAAAGAATATGCCCTTTTATTGATCATATCAATATATTAAGTATAACATTATGTTCTAGATTTATTACAATGTGTCAGCTATATTGACTTCTAAGACATATATCTAACAGTATAAGTACTAACTTATTATTAAAACAATCATCAAGAACATAAAATGATGCTATTTTTTGTGATATTAAATAAAAATTGCTTTCATTCTCTGTCTCATACTATCAAAATTATTTTCCCAACTTCTTCCCCCACTCCCTCCAAAAAAAAATAATATGATACCATCTTTTACCGAATAATCACCATCCGAATCTAAGTAAAATCATATAGAAATAAAAATTGACATCGTTTCTTGAAACAAAAAGAAATTAAGGAAAAAGATCAAAACTTTCCAAAATATTTCTTTTTAAAAAATTAATTTTTAAAATATTTTTTTCTCAAAAATAATTTTTGTAAAATATTTCTTTCTAAAAATAATTTTTTTTAAAATAATTTTTTTTCTTCCCCTCCTCCAAAAACTATTGCTGTGGATTCAGATTTTAGTAATGTTTAATAATTCATGTATAATAAGTACTAACTCACTATTAAAATTATCATCAAGAACCATAAAATGATGCTATTTTTTGTGATATCAAATAAAAATTGCTTTCATTCTCTATCCCATACCATCAAAATCATTTTTCCAACTTCTTCTCTTCCTAAAAAAAAATAATGTGACACCATATTTTACCAAATAATCACCATCCGAATCTAAGTAAAATCATATAAAAATAAAAATTGACTTCATTTCTTGAAACAAAAAAAATTAAGGAAAAAGATCAATGAAATTACAGAGAAATAAGGAACCTATGATCCATGAGATCCTGACAAAGTCCGAGGTGGTGGAAAGGGAGACGGAGATCTACTTCAGCTCGAAGCCCTGTGTCTGGTGCCTCACCTTGGGTCTAAGTCTGTAGGTCCACAGCACGATCGTGGAACCCGACACCATCCAGTGGCGATGTCATCGGAATGAACCGCCCATCTTGCATCACCCAAAAAATACTTTTTGCTTCCTTCTCTTTCATTTCAAAATAGATTTTTAAAATAATAATAAATTATTAATTTTAAAAAATATTTTTTGTAAAATATTTTTTAAAAAATAATTTTGAAATAATTTTTTTTCTAAATATTTTTTTTCTTTTCCTCCCCTCTCCACATATTTTTTTTTTCTTTTTTCTCCTTCCCTTCCTCCCGCCGCCCCCCCTACCCCCACCATGTGAGGCCAAGGTCGCGGCCATCCATGCTGCCCCTGCCATGGCCCCGCCCTACTGTCATCGGTGCCGCACCCGTCGTTCGCACTGCACACGGCTCCACACGACCACCAAACCCCCTCCCCTCTCTTGGCTCCGGCACCACCAACCCCCCTCCCCTCCCCTCCGCAGCCCCGCCCCATCGTTGTCCCCTCCTGTTCCCTCCCCTGGCCTCGATGAACTCGAGCCCCCGTGGCTCCGTACGAGCACCGACGATCGCCCCTCCCCTCCCCCAACCTCGGTGCCACCAACTCCCCTCCCCTCCCATCCTGTCCCCTCCCCTCCCCTGACTCCGGCACCACCAACCCCCCTCACCTCCCCTCTCCGGCCTCGGGATGGAAAGAGAGCAACTAAGGGAGATCTTGGATGGTGGGAGGCTTGGAGCAGTCGAACAGAGAAGCTTGGATGGTTGCTGTGGTGGGAGGGTCAGAGTGATCGAATAGAAAAACTTGGATGGTGACTGGGGTTTGTCGATGCTTGTACAGAGCTGCAGAGGCTCAGGTTCGTCGGGGGCCGATGGAAGAAACAAGGGGGGACAGCAACAAGATGGGGCCGTGGAGGACTCGATGGCTGAATAGGAAAGCTTTTATTAGGATTTGATGTCTTGAAATTTGATCCAAATTTGAGCCCATAGTAAGATTCGTGATGAAAAATGGAGTCCAACGAGCCCAAGATCTCCCCAAATGGAGTCTGGATGAAGGAGATACGTTCGATTGAAGTTAGCACAAAGTTCGGAGAGGTGGAGGACAGCCGACGGCCGGCAGTGGGCCGGTGGAGCAGTGATGGCACGGTCACGTGCGACGGTGCAGGGCCCAAGCACGGCAACACATGGCCTGGGTGCGTAGGGCGCAGCCCAACGCGCAGCGCGCGGCCCAGGCCCGGGTGCACGCGTGTGGGGCACGGCCCAGGCCCAGGCGTGCGAGCGCAGGCACGGCCTAGGCCCACGCGCACGTAGGTGCGAGCTCAGTTCTCTGATATCTCGGTCCATGGTGGACCAAGCGGTCCATGGTGGACCAAGCGGTCCATGGCCAGTCGTGCGGATCGTGTGGATGTTTTCCAGAGATTTCTCGCAGTCCACCATGGACTGGATGTCGTTTCTCATGCGTTTCTTATGGTCTATGGCTTATTCTATGAATCGGGTCATGATCTAACGATCTGGGACACTGCCGGTCGAGATCCAATGGTCCAGGGAGATTCTCTTGGCATTGTTAAGAGTCCTAATCCTAATCTAAATCAGTTTTAAGCCTTTTAAAAGGCTCTAATCCACAACAGAAGGACTGTGGGTGTGGTGGTGCAGTTTTATCAGGTCGAAGACCCAAAAAATAGAGAGGACATACTGTATCGAGAGGAGGAGCAGGACTCTTGGACAGCGGACAGCGGTCACTTCAAAGGTTCAGGGGGATCTTCCTAGAGAGAGAGTTTTTGAGAGGGAGAACTTCCTGTGAGGGAGAGATTGGGTGTACGAAGGTTGAGAGTGAGATCTCCTCTTGTAATATTTCTTTTTCTCATAGTGAAGTTTGCATGCCCCGTGGAGGCGAGCCCTTTTTTGGCTGACCCACGTATCTGATTATTTTCTGTTTTATTTCTTGTTTCTTCCTGCTACAATGAGCGGTATCGAAAAAATCTTGAGAGGCGGTGTCCTAGCTAGACATCCACCTACAAGTGGTATTAGAGCGAGGCGGTACAAGGATGCAGATTGTAGC